>NC_135987.1:3231948-3361853 GCF_053455715.1 Rhinoraja longicauda | reverse complement strand
AACACTCCCACCCCCACTACAACACTCCCACCCCCACTACAACACTCCCACCCCACTACAACACTCCCACCCCCACTACAACACTCCCACCCCCACTACAACACTCCCACCCCCACTACAACACTCCCACCCCACTACAACACTCCCACCCCCCCACTACAACACTCCCACCCCACTACAACACTCCCACCCCCACTACAACACTCCCATCCCCACTACAACACTCCCACCCCCACTACAACACTCCCACCCCCACTACAACACTCCCACCCCCACTACAACACTCCCACCCCCACTACAACACTCCCTCCCCCTGTACAACACTCCCACCCCCACTACAACACTCCCTCCCCCCACTACACACTCCCACCCCCACTACAACACTCCCACCCCCACTACAACACTCCCACCCCCCCCTGTACAACCCTCCCACCCCCACTACAACACACCCACCCCCCACTACAACACTCCCACCCCCACTACAACACTCCCACCCCCACTACAACACTCCCCACCCCCACTACAACACTCCACCCCCACTACAACACTCCCTCCCCCCTTACAACACTCCCACCCCCCACTACCACACTCCCACCCCCCACTACACACACCCCCCCCCACTACACCACCACCCCACCCCCACTACAACACTCCCACCCCCCCTACAACCCTCCCACCCCCACTACAACACCCACCCCCCCCCACACAACACTCCCCACCCCCACTACAACACCCCACCCCCACTACAACACTCCCACCCCCCACTACAACACTCCCACCCCCCCCACTACAACACTCCCACCCCCACACACACTCCCACCCCCCCTACAACACTCCCACCCCCACTACAACACTCCCACCCCCCACTACAACACTCCCCCCCCCTCCACACCCCCCCCACTACACACTCCCACACCCCCCCCCACTACAACACTCCCACCCCCACTACAACACTCCCACCCCCACTACAACACTCCCACCCCCACTACAACACCCCACCCCCACTACAACACTCCCACCCCCACTACAACACTCCCACCCCCACTACAACACTCCCACCCCCACTACAACACTCCCACCCCCCACACAACACTCCCACCCCCCCACTACAACCTCCACCCCCACTACAACACTCCCACCCCCCACTACACACTCCCACCCCCACTACAACACTCCCACCCCCCACTACAACACTCCCACCCCCCACTACAACACTCCCACCCCCCACTACAACACTCCCACCCCCACTACAACACTCCCACCCCCACTACAACACTCCCACCCCCCACAACAACACTCCCACCCCACTACAACACTCCCACCCCCACTACAACACTCCCACCCCACTACAACACTCCCACCCCCCACTACAACACTCCCACCCCCACTACACACACCCACCCCCACTACAACACTCCCACCCCCACTACAACACACCCTCCCCCCCTACAACACTCCCACCCCCACTACAACACTCCCACCCCCCACTACCACACTCCCACCCCCACTACAACACTCCCACCCCCACTACAACACTCCCACCCCCACTTACAACCCTCCCACCCCCACACAACACTCCCACCCCCCACTACAACACTCCCACCCCCACTACAACACTCCCACCCCCACTACAACACTCCCACCCCCACTACAACACTCCCACCCCCACTACAACACTCCCACCCCCACTACAACACTCCCACCCCCACAACAACACTCCCACCCCCCACTACAACACTCCCACCCCCACTACAACACTCCCACCCCCACTACACACTCCCACCCCCACAACAACACTCCCACCCCCACTACAACACTCCCACCCCCCACTACAACACTCCCACCCCCACTACAACACTCCCACCCCCACTACAACACTCCCACCCCCACTACAACACTCCCACCCCCACTACAACACTCCCACCCCCACTACAACACACCCCCCCACTACAACACTCCCACCCCACTACAACACTCCCACCCCCACTACAACACTCCCACCCCCACTACAACACTCCCACCCCCACTACAACACTCCCATCCCCACTACAACACCCCACCCCCACTACAACACTCCCACCCCCACTACAACACTCCCACCCCCACTACAACACTCCCACCCCCACTACAACACTCCCCCCCTTACAACCACCCACCCCCACTACAACACTCCCTCCCCCCACTACACACTCCCACCCCCACTACAACACTCCCACCCCCACACAACACTCCCACCCCCCCCTTTACAACCCTCCCACCCCCACTACAACACTCCCAACCCCACTACAACACTCCCACCCCCACTACAACACTCCCACCCCCACTACAACACTCCCACCCCCACTACAACACTCCCACCCCCACTACAACACTCCCACCCCCACTACAACACTCCCACCCCCACTACAACACTCCCTCCCCCTGTACAACACTCCCACCCCCACTACAACACCTCCCTCCCCCCACTACACACTCCCACCCCCACTACAACACTCCCACCCCCACTACAACACTCCCCACCCCCCCTGTACAACCCTCCCACCCCCACTACAACACTCCCACCCCCCACTACAACACTCCCACCCCCACTACAACACTCCCACCCCCCCTACAACACCTCCCACCCCCACTACAACACTCCACCCCCACTACAACACTCCCATCCCCACTACAACACTCCCACCCCCACTACAACACTCCCACCCCCACTACAACACTCCCACCCCCACTACAACACTCCCACCCCCCACTACAACACTCCCACCCCCACTACAACACTCGCACCCCCACTACAACACTCCCACCTCCACTACAACACTCCCTCCCCCCACTACAACACTCCCACCCCCACTACAACACTCCCACCCCCACTACAACACTCCCACCCCCACTACAACACTCCCACCCCCACTACAACACTCCCACCCCCACTACAACACTCCCACCCCCCACTACAACACTCCCACCCCCACTACAACACTCCCTCCCCCTGTACAACACTCCCACCCCTGTACAACACTCCCACCCCCCCACTACAACACTCCCACCCCCAGATGTGCAGCACTTTGGTCAACGTGGGTTGTTTTTAAATGTGCTATACAAATAAAATTGACTTGACTTGACTACAACACTCCCACCCCCACTACAACACTCCCACCCCCACTACAACACTCCCACCCCACTACAACACTCCCACCCCCACTACAACACTCCCACCCCCACTACAACACTCCCACCCCCCACTACAACACTCCCACCCCCACTACAACACTCCCACCCCCACAACAACACTCCCACCCCCCACTACAACACTCCCAGCCCCACTACAACACTCCCACCCCCACTACAACACTCCCTCCCCCTGTACCACACCCCCCCCCCACTACAACATTCCACACCCCCCCCCACTACAACATTCCCACCCCCACTACAACACTCCCACCCCCACTACAACACTCCCACCCCCACTACAACACTCCCACCCCCCACTACAACACTCCCACCCCCACTACAACACTCCCACCCCCACTACAACACTCCCACCCCCCACTACAACACTCCCACCCCCACTACAACACTCCCACCCCCACTACAACACTCCCACCCCCACTACAACACTCCCACCCCCCACTACAACACTCCCACCCCCACTACAACACTCCCACCCCCACTACAACACTCCCACCCCCACTACAACACTCCCACCCCACTACAACACTCCCACCCCCCACAACAACACTCCCACCCCACTACAACACTCCCACCCCCACTACAACACTCCCATCCCCACTACAACACTCCCACCCCCACAACAACACTCCCACCCCCACTACAACACTCCCACCCCCACTACAACACTCCCACCCCCACTACAACACTCCCTCCCCCTGTACAACACTCCCACCCCCACTACAACACTCCCTCCCCCCACTACACACTCCCACCCCCACTACAACACTCCCACCCCCACTACAACACCTCCCACCCCCCCCTGTACAACCCTCCCACCCCCACTACAACACTCCCACCCCCCACTACAACACTCCCACCCCCACTACAACACTCCCACCCCCACTACAACACTCCCACCCCCACTACAACACTCCCACCCCCACTACAACACTCCCTCCCCCTGTACAACACTCCCACCCCCACTACAACACTCCCCACCCCCCACTACACACTCCCACCCCCACTACAACACTCCCACCCCCACTACAACACTCCCACCCCCCCTGTACAACCCTCCCACCCCCACTACAACACTCCCACCCCCCACTACAACACTCCCACCCCCACTACAACACCCCACCCCCCACCCCACCAACACTCCCACCCCCACTACAACACTCCCATCCCCACTACAACACTCCCACCCCCACTACAACACTCCCCACCCCCACTACAACACTCCCACCCCCACTACAACACTCCCACCCCCACTACAACCACTCCCACCCCCCACTACAACACCCCTCCCCCTTACCACACCCCCTCCCACTACACATTCCCACACCCCCCCCCACTACACCATTCCCACCCCCACTACAACACTCCCACCCCCACTACAACACTCCCACCCCCACTACAACACTCCCATCCCCATTACAACACTCCCACCCCCACTACAACCACTCCCACCCCCACTACAACACTCCCACCCCCACTACAACACTCCCACCCCCCACTACAACACCCTCCCCCCCCCCCACTACAACACTCCCACCCCCACACAACACTCCCACCCCCACTACAACACTCCCACCCCCACTACAACACTCCCACCCCCCACTACAACACTCCCACCCCCACTACAACACTCCCACCCCCCACTACAACACTCCCACCCCCACAACAACACTCCCACCCCCACTACAACACTCCCACCCCACAACAACACTCCCACCCCCCACTACAACACTCCCACCCCACTACAACACTCCCACCCCCCCACTACAACACTCCCATCCCCACTACAACACTCCCACCCCCCACTACAACACTCCCACCCCCACTACAACACTCCCACCCCCCACTACAACACTCCCACCCCCACTACAACACTCCCTCCCCCTGTACAACACTCCCACCCCCACTACAACACTCCCTCCCCCCACTACACACTCCCACCCCCACTACAACACTCCCACCCCCACTACAACACTCCCACCCCCCCTGTACAACCCTCCCACCCCCACTACAACACTCCCACCCCCCACTACAACACTCCCACCCCCACTACAACACTCCCACCCCCACTACAACACTCCCACCCCCACTACAACACTCCCATCCCCACGACAACACTCCCACCCCCACTACAACACTCCCACCCCCACTACAACACTCCCACCCCCACTACAACACTCCCACCCCCACTACAACACTCCCACCCCCACTACAACACTCCCACCCCCACTACAACACTCCCACCCCCACTACAACACTCCCACCCCCACTACAACACTCCCACCCCCACTACAACACTCCCACCCCCCACTACAACACTCCCACCCCCACTACAACACTCCCACCCCCACTACAACACTCCCACCCCCACTACAACACTCCCACCCCCACTACAACACTCCCACCCCACTACAACACTCCCACCCCCCACTACAACACTCCCACCCCACTACAACACTCCCACCCCCACTACAACACTCCCATCCCCACTACAACACTCCCACCCCCACTACAACACTCCCACCCCCACTACAACACTCCCACCCCACTACAACACTCCCACCCCCACTACAACACTCCCTCCCCCTGTACAACACTCCCACCCCCACTACAACACTCCCTCCCCCCACTACACACTCCCACCCCCACTATAACACTCCCACCCCCACTACAACACTCCCACCCCCCCTGTACAACCCTCCCACCCCCACTACAACACTCCCAACCCCACTACAACACTCCCACCCCCACTACAACACTCCCACCCCCACTACAACACTCCCACCCCCACTACAACACTCCCACCCCCACTACAACACTCCCACCCCCACTACAACACTCCCACCCCCACTACAACACTCCCTCCCCCTGTACAACACTCCCACCCCCACTACAACACTCCCTCCCCCCACTACACACTCCCACCCCCACTACAACACTCCCACCCCCACTACAACACTCCCACCCCCCCTGTACAACCCTCCCACCCCCACTACAACACTCCCACCCCCCACTACAACACTCCCACCCCCACTACAACACTCCCACCCCCACTACAACACTCCCACCCCCACTACAACACTCCCATCCCCACTACAACACTCCCACCCCCACTACAACACTCCCACCCCCACTACAACACTCCCACCCCCACTACAACACTCCCACCCCCACTACAACACTCCCACCCCCCACTACAACACTCGCACCCCCACTACAACACTCCCACCTCCACTACAACACTCCCTCCCCCCACTACAACACTCCCACCCCCACTACAACACTCCCACCCCCACTACAACACTCCCACCCCCACTACAACACTCCCACCCCCACTACAACACTCCCACCCCCACTACAACACTCCCACCCCCCACTACAACACTCCCACCCCCACTACAACACTCCCTCCCCCTGTACAACACTCCCACCCCTGTACAACACTCCCACCCCCCACTACAACACTCCCACCCCCAGATGTGCAGCACTTTGGTCAACGTGGGTTGTTTTTAAATGTGCTATACAAATAAAATTGACTTGACTTGACTACAACACTCCCACCCCCACTACAACACTCCCACCCCCACTACAACACTCCCACCCCCACTACAACACTCCCACCCCCACTACAACACTCCCACCCCCACTACAACACTCCCACCCCCACTACAACACTCCCAGCCCCACTACAACACTCCCACCCCCACTACAACACTCCCTCCCCCTGTACCACACCCCCCCCCACTACAACATTCCCACACCCCCCCCCACTACAACATTCCCACCCCCACTACAACACTCCCACCCCCACTACAACACTCCCACCCCCACTACAACACTCCCATCCCCATTACAACACTCCCACCCCCACTACAACACTCCCACCCCCACTACAACACTCCCACCCCCACTACAACACTCCCACCCCCCACTACAACACTCCCCCCCCCACTACAACACTCCCACCCCCACTACAACACTCCCACCCCCACTACAACACTCCCACCCCCACTACAACACTCCCACCCCCCACTACAACACTCCCACCCCCACTACAACACTCCCACCCCCACTACAACACTCCCACCCCCACTACAACACTCCCACCCCCCACTACAACACTCCCACCCCCACTACAACACTCCCTCCCCCTGTACAACACTCCCACCCCTGTATAACACTCCCACCCCCCACTACAACACTCCCACCCCCAGATGTGCAGCACTTTGGTCAACGTGGGTTGTTTTAAATGTGCTATACAAATAAAATTGACTTGACTTGACTACAACACTCCCACCCCCACTACAACACTCCCACCCCACTACAACACTCCCACCCCCACTACAACACTCCCCCCCCCACTACAACACTCCCACCCCCACTACAACACTCCCACCCCACTACAACACTCCCACCCCCACTACAACACTCCCACCCCCACTACAACACTCCCACCCCCACTACAACACTCCCACCCCCACTACAACACTTCCACCCCCACTACAACACTCCCCATATCCCTTGATTCCACTAGCCCCTAGAGCTCTATCTAACTCTCTTTTAAACCCATCCAGTGATTTGGCCTCCACTGCCCTCTGTGGCAGAGAATTAATTCCACAAATTCACAACTCTCTGGGTGAAAAAGTTCCTTCTCACCTCAGTTTTAAATGGCCTCCCCTTTATTCTTAGACTGTGTGGCCCCTGGTTCTGGACTCCCCCAACATTGGGAACATTTTTCCTGCATCTAGCTTGTCCAGTCCTTTTATAATTTTATACGTCTCTATAAGATCCCCTCTCGTCCTTCTAAACTCCAGTGAATACAAGCCCAGTCTTTCCAATCTTTCCTCATATGACAGTCCCGCCATCCCGGGGATCAACCTGGTGAACCTCCCTGCCCGGGTACAACACTCCCACCCCCACAACACTCCCCCCCCCCCCCCCCCCACTACAACACTCCCCCCCCACCCCCACTACAACACTCCCCCCCCACTACAACACTCCCCCCTTCCCCACTACAACACTCCCACCCCCACTACAACACTACCCCCTCCCCCACTACAACACTCCCACCCCCCTGTACAACACTCCCACCCCCCTGTACAACACTCCCCCCCTCCCCCACTACAACACTCCCATCCCCACTACAACACTCCCTCCCCCTGTACCACACTCCCCCCCCCCACTACAACACTCCCACCCCCACTACAACACTCCTACCCCCACTACAACACTCCCACCCCCCACTACAACACTCCCCCCCCCCACTACAACACTCCCTCCCCCTGTACAACACTCCCACCCCCACTACAACACTCCCACCCCCACTACAACACTCCCACCCCCACTACAACACTCCCACCCCCACTACAACACTCCCTCCCCCTGTACAACACTCCCACCCCTGTACAACACTCCCACCCCCCACTACAACACTCCCACCCCCAGATGTGCAGCACTTTGGTCAACGTGGGTTGTTTTTAAATGTGCTATACAAATAAAATTGACTTGACTTGACTACAACACTCCCACCCCCCACTACAACACTCCCACCCCACTACAACACTCCCACCCCCACTACAACACTCCCACCCCACTACAACACTCCCACCCCCACTACAACACTCCCACCCCCACTACAACACTCCCTCCCCACTACAACACTCCCACCCCCACTACAACACTCCCACCCCCACTACAACACTCCCCATATCCCTTGATTCCACTAGCCCCTAGAGCTCTATCTAACTCTCTTTTAAACCCATCCAGTGATTTGGCCTCCACTGCCCTCTGTGGCAGAGAATTAATTCCACAAATTCACAACTCTCTGGGTGAAAAAGTTCCTTCTCACCTCAGTTTTAAATGGCCACCCCTTTATTCTTAGACTGTGTGGCCCCTGGTTCTGGACTCCCCCAACATTGGGAACATTTTTCCTGCATCTAGCTTGTCCAGTCCTTTTATAATTTTATACGTCTCTATAAGATCCCCTCTCGTCCTTCTAAACTCCAGTGAATACAAGCCCAGTCTTTCCAATCTTTCCTCATATGACAGTCCCGCCATCCCGGGGATCAACCTGGTGAACCTCCCTGCCCGGGTACAACACTCCCACCCCCACAACACTCCCCCCCCCCACTACAACACTCCCCCCCCCCCCCACTACAACACTCCCACCCCCACTACAACACTCTCCCCCCCCCCACTACAACACTCCCCCCCCCCACTACAACACTCCCACCCCCACTACAACACTCCCCCCCACTACAACACTCCCCCCTCCCCCACTACAACACTCCCACCCCCCTGTACAACACTCCCACCCCCCTGTACAACACTCCCCCCTCCCCCACTACAACACTCCCACCCCCCTGTACAACACTCCCACCCCCCTCTACAACACTCCCACCCCCACTACAACACTCCCCCCCTCCCCCACTACAACACTCCCACCCCCTCTACAACACTCCCACCCCCACTACAACACTCCCCCCTCCCCCACTACAACACTCCCACCCCCCTGTACAACACTCCCACCCCCCTGTACAACACTCCCACCCCCACTACAACACTCCCCTCTCCCCCAGTACAACACTCCCACCCCCACTACAACACTCCCCCCTCCCCCACTACAACACTCCCACCCCCACTACAACACTCCCCCCCCACTACAACACTCCCCCCCCCACTACAACACACCCACCCCCTGTACACATTCCCACCCCCTGTACAACACTCCCACCCCCACTACAACACTCCCACCCCCTGTACAACACTCCCACCCCCACTACAACACTCCCACCCCTGTACAATACTCCCACCCCCCTGTACAACACTCCCACCCCCACTACAACACTCCCACCCCCTGTACAACACTCCCACCCCCACTACAACACTCCCACCCCTATACAACACTCCCACCCCCCTGTACAACACTCCCCCCCCACTACAACACTCCCCCCTCCCCCACTACAACACTCCCCCCACCACTACAACACTCCCCCCTCCCCCACTACAACACTCCCCCCACCACTACAACACTCCCCCCTCCCCCACTACAACACTCCCCCCCACCACTACAACACTCCCACCCCCTGTACAACACTCCCCCCTCCACTACAACACTCCCCCCTCCCCCACTACAACACTCCCCCCACCACTACAACACTCCCACCCCCTGTACAACATTCCCAGCCTCCCCTCCACCGCCCTCTGGGGCAATTACCCTCCAACCTCTGCTCCTCTCACCGTGAAGTTCTGCACCCTCTCTCCCGTAAACTATGACCCTCTCATCCTGAAGAGATGCACCCCTGAACTCTTTCCCTTCTCACACCTATATTCAGCCCCTCTCACCCTTAAACGCTGCCCTCTAGTCTCTCACATTTCCACCCCGGGGGAAATTCTCTCCAGAATGCTGCCTGTCCCACTGAGTTACTCCAGCATTTTGTGTATACAAAAGATTCTGCTTCTGTATTCTTTAGGAATTTCTATACGTTGAAACCAAAATGTATAAAAATGGCCTTTACTAAAATCTGACAATGTGCACTTTAACCACAAGTGATTTTTTTTCTTGTTACAAATCTCAAATTGTGGAGTACAGAGGCAAATCATTAAATGATGGGCCTTTGTCCCAAACATTACAGAGGGCACTGTCTGCTTTATGACTCCATGCGTCTCACCTCTTCTACACAATCCTCTTGCGATAATGGCCAACATACCATTGCCTTCCCTCGGGGGCTGTCTGTAAAGAGTTTGTACGTTCTCCCTGTGACCGCGTGGCTTTTCTCCGGGTGCTCCGGTTTCCTCCCACACTCCAAAGACGTGCAGGTTTGTAGGTTAATAGACTTCGGTAAGTTGCAAAATTGTCCCTGGCGTCTAGGATAGTGTTAGTATGCAGGGTGATGGCGGGCTGGCACGGACTCGGTGGGCCGAAGGGCCTGTTTCTGCGCTGTATCTCTAAAGTCTATTAGACCAAGTGGACCCGTTGGGCCCAAACCTCTCCTGCATTGGTGCAGCACCCTTTCCTCCTCCCCGCCCCCTACCCCTCTCCCCCTCCCTTACCCCCCTCCCCCTACACCCCTCCTCTACACCCATCCCCCTCCCCTACCCCCTCCCCCCTCCCTCCACTCCCCTCCCTCCCTCCCCCTTCTCTCCACTCCACTCCCCTCCCTTCCCCCTCCCTCCCTCCCTAAGAGATAGATTTAAACATTAAAATGTGAATAACTTTAAAAATATAACACCGATTTCAATGAAACTTCTTCCATTATCACCAAAGGGACGACGGTGAGTAAGGTGGGCCTAAAATTGTCGCGCCATCGTGCACCATTTTGGCTGCAGTTCAGGAACAAACAAACAAACAAACGAGAGTTTTAGTGTATAGATGGACACAGAACACACTGCCCCCTAGCTTTGTATCACCAGTGAGCCATTATACTCTTCTCAAACCCTTTGCATAAATAGCTACTGCATGTTTTAAATTCATGTTGTTGTTTTCTGTCCCTAGGGTTGTTCTTTGGAAGCTCTGTGCCAGATCCCACAGAACCTTCCCATCCTCATTGCTTGCTGGTGTTCTCATGGATGTAGCGAAGGCTGGACTATCTCTGGAGCTCAGGATGAAACGCCACTGTGGATTTAGAGTTTATCTCTGCCGCACTGCCTTCCGTTACCAAATAGAGACATTCTTTTAGAGATGTTTATCCTCCAGGGAATGTCAATGCAAAGTTATTCTATCTGGCACAGCCAATTTAGAGCAGAAACCGGCCCTTTTGGCCCACCGAGTCCGCGCCGATCAGCGATCCCCGCACGCTAACACTATCCTACACGTACTAGGGACAATTTTACATTTATACCAAGCCAATTAACCTGCCTCATTGGAGTGTGGGAGGAAAGGTCATGAGTGATAGGAGCAGAATTAGGCCATTCGACCCATCAAGTCTACTCCGCCATTCAATCATGGCCGATCTATCTCTCCCCCCAACCCCATTCTCCTGCCTTCTCCCCGTAACCCCCTGACATCGAAGATCTCGGTGAAAACCCACGCAGGTCACAGGGAGAACGTACAAACTCCGTACAGACGGCACCCGTAGTCAGGATGGAACCCGGGTCCCTAGCGCTGTGAGGCAGCAACTCTACCGCTGCGCCACCGTGCCGCCCAAAAATGTATTTAAATTATGCCTTTGGGATGTTGTCAAATATTGAACCATCCCATTAACAACTAGAAAGTGATCCCGGCCTCCCATCTACCTCATTGGAGACCATCGGACTATCAATAATTGGACTTTACTGGACTTTACCTTACACTAAACATTAGTCCCTTTATTCTATATCTGTACACTGTGGACGGCTCGATTGTAATCTTGTATGGTCATTCACAAGCTCAGAGGTTCTAGGAGCAGAATTAGGCCATTTGGCCCATCGTCTATGCCATTCTATCA
The DNA here is from genome assembly GCF_053455715.1 of Rhinoraja longicauda. Taxonomy (NCBI): domain Eukaryota; kingdom Metazoa; phylum Chordata; class Chondrichthyes; order Rajiformes; family Arhynchobatidae; genus Rhinoraja; species Rhinoraja longicauda. The sequence continues at coordinate 3,349,239 of NC_135987.1, read as the reverse complement.
TGGTTGATCTATCTTTCCCTCTCAACTTCATTCTCCTCCCTTCTCCCCATAACCCCTGACACCCTTAAAAATCAAGAATCTATCCATTTCTGATTTTAAAATATCCATTTACAGCCTCCACAGCCATCTGGGGCAATGAATTCCACAGATTCACCACCCTCTGACTAAAGAAATTCCTCCTCATCTCCTTTCTAAAGGTCCATCCTTTTATTCTGAGGTTGTGCCCTCTGGTCGTAGACTCTCACACTTCCGTTGACTGGTTAGCACGCAACAAAAAGCTCTTCACAGTCCCTTGGTACACGTGACAATAAGCTAATCTAAACTAAACTAAACTATTACCATTAAATTAAGCTCTTACGCATTTTCCAGTTGTACCCTTCACTCTGCGGCACCAACTCAGTTCTCAGAACCACTCCCTAGTCTGAAGAAGGGCCTCGACCCGAAACGTCACCCATTCCTTCTCTCCAGAGATGCTGCCTGACCTGCTGAGTTACTCCAGCATTTTGTGTCCACCTTCGATTTAAAGCAGCATCTGCAGTTCTTTCCTCCGATCTCTGTTAATTTTTTAGTTTAGAGATACAGCGCGGAAACAGGCTCTTTCGGCCCACTGGGTCCGCACCGACCAGCGATCCCCGCACATTAAAACTACCCTATACCCACTAGGGACAATTTTTACATTTACCAAGCCAATTAACCTACAAACCTGCACGTCTTTGGAGTGTGGGAGGAAACCGAAGATCTTGGAGAAAACCCGCGCAGGTCATGGGGAGAACGTACAAACTCCATACAGACGGCGCCCGTAGCCGGGATCGAACCCGGGTCTCCGGCGCTACATTCGCTGTAAGGCAGCAACTCTACCGCTGCGCCACCATTTGCAATAACTGAGATCAAGAAATGGAGGAAAGATCAAAACAGAAAATCAACATGATGTGATTAGAATGGTGAACCTTTCATTGATGAAATCTCCTCAAAGTTTGTCTACCTTGAAGAAAAGTATAGGAAGCAGCTGCAAATGCTAGTTTTTTTCACTGAAGTTAGACCAAAGTGCCAGAATGACCAGAGATGCTGCCTGACCCGCTGAGGTGCTCAAGGGTTTTGTGTCTATCTACTTTGAAGATGTCCTCCGCTTCTGATGAAGGGTCCTGACCTGAAAGGTCACCTTCCCATCTTTCCACAGATGCTGCCTGACCCGTTGGGTCAGTCCAGCACTTTGTCGCAGAGAGTCGCAGTCATACAGCATGGAAACAGGCCATTCAGGCCAACTTCCCCATGCTGGCCAACATGCCCCATCTACATTAGTCCCACCTGCCTGCGTTTAGCCCATATCCTTCTAAACCTTTCCTATCCATGTACCTGTCCAAATGTATCTTATACCTTACAGCAGTACTTTCCTGAACTGTAAAGCGGCACAGTGGCGCAGCGGTAGAGTTGCGACCTTACAGTGCCAGAGACTCTGATTCAAACATGACTCTAGGTGCTGTCTGTACGGAGTTTGTATGTTCTCCCTCTGACCGCGTGGGTTTTCTCCGGGAGCTGCAGTTTCCTCCCACATTCCAAAGGCATACAGGTTTGTAGAAGGGTCTTGATCTGAAACATCACCCATTCCATTCCTCCTCTCCAGAGATGCTGCCTGACCCGCTGAGTTACTCCAGCATTTTGTGCCTATCTTCGGTGTAAACCAGCATCTGCAGTTCCTTCCTACACAGGTTTGTTGGTTAATTGGCTTTGGTAAAGATTGTAAATTGTCCCTCGTGTGTAGGATAGTGTTAGTGTACGGGGTGATCGCTGGTCGGCACAAACTCGGTGGGCCGAAGGGCCTGTTTCCGCGCTGTATCTCTAAACCAAACAAAATCTACCTCCTCCGGCAGCTCGATCCATAAGCCCACCATCTTTTGTGGAAATTTAGCCCTCGGGTTCCTATTAAACCTTTCCTCCCTCACCTTAAACCTGTGCCCCTTTGTGTTTTACTAATGTTTGTGAGGGCCCCATTGCACATTTTTTCTGACGTAATTTGACCTCTCCTGAGCCCAATGGCTGTGCCTTTCAGTCAGTCAGGTGAGAAACAGCAGAGAAGACTCAGGTTACAGAACAGAATTCTGTGTCAAGTGTCAACACCAAAGGTAGACACAAAATGCTGGAGTAACTCAGCGGGACTGGCAGGCAGCATCCCTGGAGAAAGGGAATGGGTGGCGTTTCGTGTCGAGACCCTACTTCAGACTGCCTATCTTCGGTTTGAACCAGCATCTGCAGTTCCTTCCTGCCCAGTTTACTTTGCGACATAAAACATAAACCAAACGGAATCAACATTAAAATCTTCAAACGGAAGCCAATCATTTCAAACTCTGTGTTGAATTTTCACAAAAAAAACTATTTCAATTGCTTGTTATTGTGAAATTCTCAGAGAAGCTTTTATCATTTGAAAGTCGTTGATAAAGGGGTCAACTCAGCGGGTCAGGCAGCACCTCTGGAGAAAAGGAATAGGTCAAGCCCCGGGTCAAGACCCTTTATCAGGTCACCAACAGAAAATTCACCTATTCCTTCTCTCCAGAGATGCTGTCTGTCTTCGGTTTAAACCAGCATCTGCAGTTCCTTCCCACACATAAAAGGGTTAAACATTTCTGAGATTGTGATCTCTTTGTCAGGCTGGATGTTTGCGAGGTGGGGGATGGAGGCTTTGGCGATCTTACCTCTTATCTCTCCTAACTTGGAGTGTCTGGCATTCTAATGTTCATGAGTTAGAGTCATAGAGGCATACAACACACAAACAGGCCCTTCCGCCCAACTTGCCTCTGCCGAGCAAAATGCCCCATCTACACCAGTCCCAGTGGCGCGGCGGTAGAGTTGTTGCCTTATGGCGCCAGAGACCTGGGTTTGATCCTGACTACGGGTGCTGTCTGTACGGAGTTTGCATGTTCTGTGACCACGTGGGTTTTCTCCAGGTGCTCCAGTTTCCTCCCATATTCCAAAGACGTGCAGGATTGTAGGTTAAATGGCTTTGGTAGAAATTGTGGATTGTCTCTCGTGTGTCGGTTTGTAGGTTAATTGGCTTCTGTAAAATTGGCCCCAGTGTGTATGTAGGATAGAACTAATATACGGGGCGATCGCTGGTCACCACGGACTCGGTGGGCCGAAGGGTCTGTTTCCATGCTGTAAGAGCTAGATATAGCTCTTAATGATAGTGGAGTCAGGGGGTATGGGGAGAAGGCAGGAATGGGGTACTGATTGAGAATGATCAGCCATGATCACATTGAATGGCAGTGCTGGCTCGAAGGGCCGAATGGCCTCCTCCTGCACCTATTGTCTATTGTCTATTATCGCTAAACTAAACTAAATTAACTGAGTTGCCTGCATTTGGCACATATCTCTCCAAACGTTTACCATGCATGTAACTAAATAATGCGTCGCAAGATATTAATGCACTGACTGGATCGAGTATGTTAGTTTAGAGATACAGTGCGGAAACAGGCCCTTCTGCCCACCGAGTCAGTGCCAACCAGCGATCGCCCCATTACATTATACTAGCATTCCCCTACACACGAGACACAATCTACGAATTCCACCAAAGCCAATCAACCCACAAACCAACGTCTTTGGAGTGTGGGAGGAAACTGAGGCACCCGGGGGAAACCCACGCAGGTCACGGGGAGAACGTACAAACTCCGTACAGACAGCACCCGTAGTCAGGATGGAACCCAGGTCTCTGGTGCTGTGAGACAGCAACTCTACCGCTGTGCCACCGTGCCGCCCAAAAATGTTTTTAAATGATGTCTTTGGGATGTTATCATATATTGAACCATTCCATTAACAACTGGAAAGTGGTCCTGGCCTCCCTTCTACCTCATTGCACACCGTCGGAGTATCAATAATGGGGCTCTACTGGACTTTAGCCCCAAAAGTACAGGTACAGCAGGCAGTGAAGAAAGCCAATGGAATGTTGGCCTTCATAACAAGAGGAGTTGAGTATAGGAGCAAAGAGGTCCTTCTGCAGTTGTACAGGGCCCTAGTGAGACCGCACCTGGAGTACTGTGTGCAGTTTTGGTCTCCAAATTTGAAGAAGGATATTCTTGCTATTGAGGGCGTGCAACGTTGGTTTACTAGGTTAATTCCCGGAATGGCGGGACTGTCATATGTTGAAAGACTGGAGTGACTAGACTTGTATACACTGGAATTTAGAAGAATGAGAGGGGATCTTATCGAAACGTATAAGATTATTAAGGGGTTGGACACGTTAGAGGCAGGAAACATGTTCCCAATGTTGGGGGAGTCCACAACAAGGGGCCACAGTTTAAGAATAAGGAGTAGGCCATTTAGAACTGAGGTGAGGAAAAACTTTTTCAGTCAGAGAGTTGTGAATCTGTGGAATTCTCTGCCTCAGAAGGCCGTGGAGGCCAATTCTATGAATGCATTCAAGAGAGAGCTAGATAGCGCTCTTAAGGATAGTGTAGTCAGGGGGTATAGGGAGAAGGCAGGAACGGGGTACTGATTGAGAATGATTAGCCATGATCACATTGAATGGCGGTGCTGGCTCGAAGGGCCGAATGGCCTCCTCCTGCACCTATTGTCTATTGTCTAAGTGCACTGAGCTAACTCACCAGTGAGTGAGAGTTAAGATGCAGCCTTTGTGCATAATTCCAACACAAAAACTGATGAAGGCCTCAATTGAAGAGCAGGGGTTTGGGCTGGGATCGCTGAGCTGCCACTTGCCTGAGATCCCAGCGAGAGCAGGACAAGAACGACCATGCGTTAGTTTACACACCCCAGTGAAGACCACATTGTTGCCCAGAGCACTGCACTGCCAGTAAACCCAGTGCTCTGGCAACACTGGGGCCTGCAGATCCTGAGCTCCATCTCCCTGGAGCCTCCAACAAAACACAACGTGTTGGAGGAGCTCAGCGGGTCAGACGGTGATGCCGCGGGCAGAGACCCCCCTGAGGTGCAGACGCCACGGTGCCCGCCCGGTGGTCCCGAAGACTAGGCGGTCCGGCGTAACCTAGAGACGTCGGACGTGAGGAGCAAGGGGCCGGCAGGAGGGTGAACCAGGGTAATGGCTCCAGCTCCTTCACAGTCGGCTGCAGGAGGCCACCCCCCCCCCCCCCCCCGGGACACAGAGATGGCTGGTCAAGGAGAGGAGAGGGGCGCCGGTTAGTGGGCCGAGCCAGTCGAAGGCCACGGAGGGAGGCCCTGCAGGAGCCTGGGGCTCGCCTGGATCGGGGGCCGCTCCAGTAGGCCGAGCACGCGGGCCGACCGGACTTTCAAAATGGCGCCAAAACATGGTGGCGTTTGCATGTGTGAATAGAGTCATACAGCGTGGAAACAGGCCTTTCGGCCCAACTTGCCCACACTGGCCATCATTTCCCAGCTACACTAGTCCTACCTGCCCGCATTTGGCCCATATCCCGCCAAACCTGTCCTATTCACGTAGCTATCCAACTGTTTCTTAAACGTTGGTAAAGTCAAACAGTAACGGGCCCAGCACCAAACCCTGAGGCACACCACTCATCACAGGCCTCCAGTCCAAGAGGCAACCTGCCACCATCACCCTCTCCTTCCCTCCATTAGGCCAATTTTCTATCCATTCAGCTATCTCTCCTTGGATCCCATTAGGGTTGCCAACTGTCCTGTATTAGCCAGGACATCCTGTATATTGGGCTAAATTGGTTTGTCCCGTATGGGATTGCCCTTGCCCCGTATTAGGCCCGGGGGGCGCTGTAGGCCTGGACGCTGTAGGCCCGGGGGCCCCTGTAGGCCAGGACAGTGTAGGCTAACGGAGTTTGTTCGGGGAGCGGGGCTGAGTGTGTTCGCCGAACAGAGGTTGCGTGGCAACCCGCCTTCCGGCCCGGGCGGCTGCCATTGGTGTAGCGGGAGCACGTGACCGCTGGCTGGGTGAGGTCACATGGGGCGCGGGGAGGTGACGTCACTTTTTGTCCCTTATTTGGGAGTGAGGAAGTTGGCAACCCTAGATCCCATGCGATCTAACTTTCCCTTCCACGTGGAACCTTGTTGAATGCTTTGATGCAAAAAGAATTTAACAGTGCAGTTGCACAGGTGACAAATAATGCTCCATGAGCCACCTGTAGAGGAATACTATCCACAATGGCTGTCTATATGAAGAAAGGTCCTGACCTGAAATGGGCCCCTCCATTACCAGAGTGAGGCCACGTGTAAACTAGAGGAACAACACCTCCTATTCTGCTTGGGAAGCTTACACCCCAATGGAATGAACATGAACACGGTGGTGCAGCGGTAGAGTTGCTGCCTCACAGCGCCAGAGACCCGGGTTCCATCCCGACTACGGGCGCTGTCTGTACGGAGTTTGTACGTTCTCCCCGTGACCTGCGTGGGTTTTCTCTGGGATCTCCAGTTTCCTCTTGCACTCGATAGATTTGCAAGTTTGTCGGTTAATTGACTTGATATAATTGTAAATTGTCCCTGGTGTGTGTAGGATAGTGTTAGTGTGCGGGGCTCGCCGGTCGACGCGGACTCAGTGGGCCGAAGGGCCTGTTTTCGTGCGGTATCTCTAAACAGAAATAAACTAAACTCTCCAATTTTAGGTAACAAGTCCAGTCTCCTTTTTCCCCCTCTTCCTCGTTCCTCAACAATGTGTGCACTACTTCTCCCACTAACCTACCCCATCGTTCCTCTTGCCTCCATTCCCATCCCCTCCCACCCAAATACCTTCCTCTGGCTTCACTTTTCACTCCTTTCATCTCTTTATCTGACGCCCTTGTTTTGCTCCAAGCCTTTGTCCATCCATCTGCCATTCAAGCCCCCCACAGCCATCTCCATCCATCTCCTAAATCCTATCTGAGTCTCAAGAAGGGTCTCGACCTGAAACGTCACCCATTCCTTCTCTCCGGAGATGCTGCCTGTCCCGCTGAGTTACTCCAGCATTCTGTGCCTATATTCAGTTTAACCCAGCATCTGCAGTTCCTTCCTGCACATATCTCAAATATATCATATCCTAGTCGTCCAGCTAGTTCTGGTGTTTACATCCATATATCGAGAGTGTCATTGAGTGACACAGTGTAGAAACAGGCCCTTCGGCCCAACTTGCCCCATCTACACTAGTCCCACCTGCCTGTGTTTGGCCCATATCCCTCCAAACCTATCCTATCCATGTACCTGTCTAACTGTTTCTTAAACTTTGGGTTAGTCCCAGCCTCAACTACCTGCTCTGGCAGCTTGTTCCATACACCCACCACCCTCTGTGTGAAAAATTCACCCCTTCAGATCTTTTCCCCTTTCACCCTAAACCTACATCGATTCCCCTACTCTAGGCAAGAGACTCAGTGCATCTACCCGATCTATTACTCATGATTTTAAACACCACGAGAAGTTCATCATCATCCTCTTGTTATCAACTCTTCCACAACCAACAATGGTCCATTGTGGGCTCCACCTATCCCTTGGCCATTGGTGCTGGCTCTGATTGTTCTGAATCTTTCCATATCTCTGGTTTCCCCTCCCCCCTGACTCTCAGTCTGAACAAGGGTCTCGACCCAAAACGTCAGCCATTCCTTCTCTCCAGAGATGCTGCCTGACCCACTAAGTTACTCCAGCACTTTGCGTCTATTATCCATCATCACTTGCCAGGTTTCTGCCCCCAACTCTCTACCAGCTTTCTTTCCCCCTAATACAATCGGTCTGAAAAAGGGTCCCAACCCGAAACATTGGCGCAGCGGTAGAGTTGCTGCCTTACAGCGAATGCAGCGCCGGAGACTCAGGTTCGATCCTGACTACGGGCGCCGTCTGTACGGAGTTTGTACGTTCTCCCCGTGACCTGCGTGGGTTTTCTCCGAGATCTTCGGTTTCCTCCCACACTCCAAAGACGTACAGGTTTGTAGGTTAATTGGCTGGGCAAATGTTTTAAAAAAATGTCCCTAGTGTGTGTAGGATAGTGTTAATGTGTGGGGATCGCTGGGCGGCGCGGACCCGGTGAGCCAAAGGGCCTGTTTCTGCGTTGTATCTCTAAATAACTTTTTTTTTAAAACGTCACCTATCCATGCTCGCCACAGATGTTGCCTGACCCGCTGAGTTATTCCACAATTTTGTGTTTTCCACAATGGGGCAGGGGACTGCATGGTGTTGCAGCATTAGAGTTGCTGCCCTACAGCGCCAGAGACCCAGTTCGATCCCGACCACAGGCGCTGTCTGTACGGAGTTTGTACGTTCTCCCCGTGACCTGCGTGGGTTTTCTCCGGGTGCTCCGGTTTCCTCCCACACTCCAAAGACGTGCAGGTTTGTGGGTTTATTGGCTTTGGTAAAAATTGTAAATTGACCCTAGTGTGTAGGATTGTGCTAGTGTACAGAGTGATCGCTGGTCAGTGCGGACTCGATGGGCCGAAGGGCCTGTTTCCACGCTGGATCTGTAAACTAAAAAAAACATCAAGTACACTGTTGAAAATTGAAGCCAATGTATACACAGCCTAATCCCACCAAGAACAATTTGGACAGTAACCAGATAATGTGTGTCAGTAATCTTGTCTTCCACCTAATTATTGACTCGGACTGGGATAACCCTGATGTTTTAACTTTGAAATAATGTCACGCTATCTGTTACATTCAGCTGCATTACCTCTCTCCCGTAATGCTGCTCTGAAATGTCATCGATAATGATGTGCTGCAAGAGAATGAAATATGAAACCTCACCCTTTTGACTCAGAACACTCAAAGCTAAAATAACAGCTGGTTAGATTTGTTACTCAAGATATTGCACACCAAAAGGGTGACTGTCAGTTACACATATGTATGTCTGTGCGTGTGTGTGCGTGTCTGTGTCTATGTCTATGTGTGTGCGTGCGCGCATGCATGTGTGTGTGTGTGTCTGTGTGTATGTGTCTGTGTGTGTGTGTCTTTGCGTGTGCATGTGTGTGTGCCTGTGTGTTTGTGTTTGTGTGTGTCTATGTGTGTGCGTGTGTCCTTGTGTGTGTGCGTGCCTGTGTGCATGTGTGTGCGTGTTTGTGTGTGTATGTGTGTTTGTGTGTGTCCATGTGTGTGTGCATGTGTGCGCGTGTGTGTGCATGTGTGTGTGTGTGTGTGCATGTGTGTTTTGTGTTTGTGTGCGTTGTGTCTGTGCATGTGTTTGTGTGTGTCTGTGCGTGTGTGCATGTGTGTGTGTGTGCGTGGGTGTGAATGTGTGTGCGTGTGTGTGCATGTTTGTGCATGTGTGTGTGTGCGTGTGTGTGCGCATGTGTGTGCGTGTGTGTGTGCATGTGTGTGCGTGTGTGTGCGTGTGTGTGCGTATGTGTGTCTGAGGCCCACTGAGTCCGCGCCACACACCAACTCTACCCACACACAAGAGGGACAATTTACAGAAGCCAATTAACCTACAAACCTGCTCGTCTTTGGAGTGTGGGAGGAAACCGGAGCTCCTGGAGAAAATTCACGCAGGTCACGGGGAGAACGTACAAACTCTGTACAGACAGCACCCGTGGTCAGGATCGAACCCGGGTCTCTGGCGCTGTGAGGCAGCAACTCTACCGCTGCCCTACCGTGCCGCCCTACTTGTCCCTGAGTCTCTGGTACTGCACTATCCACACGAGACCTACTCCAGTTAACAGCCTCTATACCATCAGTGGTGAATAACTAAAGGTAGACACAAAATGCTGGAGTAACTCAGCGGGTCAGGCAGCATCTCAGGAGAGAAGGAATGGGTGACGTTTCGGGTCGAGGCCCTTCTTCAGACTAACTAGAATATCTAGTAGATAGGCGTAAAGCATCGAACAGCTATCCTACCACAACCATCAGAGATCCATTTAGAACTGAGATGAGGAAAAACCTTTTCAGTCAGAGAGTTGTGAATCTGTGGAATTCTCTGCCTCAGAAGGCAGTGGAGGCCGATTCTCTGAATGCATTCAAGAGAGAGCTAGATAGAGCTCTTAAGGATAGTGGAGTCAGGGGGTATGGGGAGAGGGCAGGAACGGGGTACTGATTGAGAATGATCAGCCATGATCACATTGAAGGCGGTGCTGGCTTGAGGGGCCGAATGGCCTCCTCCTGCACCTATTGTCTATTGTCTATTGTCCATTGTCTATTGCCTATTGTATCAATAGTCAATAGTCAATTCATTTGTCACATACACATAAATGTGCAGTGAAATGAAAAATTACCCGCAGTTCAACAATAAGACCAATAAGAATAATCAATAAAAATGCAATAACACATACAATCATAAACCAACACCAAACAAAAGAAACATCCATCACAGTGATTCCCCTCCAGTCACCTCCTCACTGTGATGGAAGGCCAGAATGTATTTTTCTCTTCCCCTGCCGTCTTCTCCCGTGGTCAGGCTGTTGGAGTTGCCACGACGGGGCGGTCGTGGCTCCCGTCATTGAAGCGCCGCGCCGGGCGGAGAAAATCCCGCGGCCTATTCCAGGCCGTGCCGGACAGTGAAAGGTCCGCGGCGGGCCGACCCAAGCCCCACCATCCGGGGCGGGCGAAGATGCTGCCGTCTATTGTCTATTGTCTATTGTCCTTTGTCTATTGTTTATTGTCTATTGTCCTTTGTCTATTGTTTATTGTCTATTGTCCATTGTCTATTGTCTATTGTCTATTGTCTATTGTCTATTGTCTATTGTCCATTGTCCATTGTTTATTGTCTATTGTCTATTGTCTGTTGTCTGTTGTCCATGCCAAAGGATAGAAAAAAATCTGTGGGACTCTGAGAAGCTCTGGAACCTCCTTGTGTATGACTTCTACGGAAAGAACTCCAGTGAGTAGATATTGAATACAAGGGTTGTTCTGGATAATAATTGCAATGATTATAATCGGTCAGATGCACAGATGGTTGGTACACACTACAGGTTCACCACTGATGTTCTGGTACCCTTGGTTCCAGAGCCTTGCCGTATTATCCGTCACGGCCTTGGGAGGGGCCATGATACCGGCCCGGCAAAGTCGGCCTCGGAAGTCGGCTTATGGAGACTGATCTGCCGGCTCCGGCTGGGCCGGAGTTCCAGAGCCCCACCCCAAATCCCACCCCATGGAAGTCCCAATGAGGTCGAGGTCTGCCCCCTCACCCGGCCGAGGTGCCGCATTTTCGGGGGGACTTCCAGTGGGGGGGATTTCAAGTGCGCTCTCGTAATGCTGTCCAGACTGAAGCAGGTTCCGGACCACCAACTGGCAGAAAATCAGTGGTAGTAGACCTGTAGATATGAACCTTGGTTCAAGGGAATTGATCTTACAGGTAGTATCAGTCCATTAGCAGCACAGGAACGTACAAACTAGGACCAAATGCAAGGATTAAATATCCACGAACATTCTGGTCGCCCCATTACAGGAAGGATGTGGATGCTTTGGGTGAGGCCTGCCGCGGACCTTTCACCGTCCGGCGCGGTCTGAAACAGGCCGCGGGGTTTTCTCTGCCCGGCGGGGGCTTCAATGTCAGGAGCCACGACTGCCCCAACGTGCAGCAGCAGCGGCAGCGACTTCGCCCGCCCCGGATCGCGGGGCTTGGGTCGGCCCGCTGCGGACCTTTCACCGTCCGGCTCGGCCTGGAACGTGGCAACTTCAACAGCCTGACCGCGGGAGAAGACGGCAGGGGAAAAGAAAAGACATTCTGGCCTTCCATCACAGTGAGGAGGTGACTGGAGGAAACTCACTGTGATGGATGTTTCATTTTGTTTGACTGTGTGTGTTATTGCTTATTTTTATTGCTCTTGTTGTTGGACTGTGGGTAATCTTTCATTTCACAGCACATTTATGTGTATGTGACAAATAAACTTGACTTGACTTGAGGGGGCAGAAGAGATTTAACAAAATGCTGCGTGGATTTGGGGGGAATAACTGCAGGGAGAGGTTGGACAAATATTTTTGCTGGAAGCCCAGAGTTTGAGGAGAGACCTGACAGTAGTATGTAAGGTTTGGAGAGGCATAGATGGGTTAGACAGTCAGAACGTTTCTGCAAGGTGAAAGTGTCAAAGACTAGAAGGCACGGTTTTAAGGTGAGAGGGATAAACTTTATAGATGTGCAGTCCAGAAGTCACAGTCTCGGAATAAAAGGACGCATCTTTTTAGAACGGAGTTGAGGAGGAATTTCTTTAGTCGGGGGGTGGTGAATCTGTGAAATTCATTGCCACAGATGGCTGTGGAGGCCATGTCAAGGGATATTTTAAAGTTTAGTTTGGTTTAGAGATACAGCAGGAAACAGGCCCTTTCGGCCCACCGGGTCCGCGCCGACCAGCGATCCCTGCACATTAACACTATCCTATACCCACTACACCCACTAGGGACAATTTTTACATTTACCAAGCCAATTAACCTATAAACCTGCACGTCTTTGGAGTGTGGGAGGAAACCGAAGATCTCGGGGGAAACCCACGCAGGTCACGGGGAGAACGTACAAACTCCGTACAGACGGCGCCCGTAGTCGGGATGGAACCCGGGTCTCCGGCGCTGCATTCGCTGTAAGGCAGCAACTCTACCGCCGCGCCACCGTGACCTCCCTTTGGTTGACTGGTTCTCGATCAGTCCGGGTGCCATGGGTTACGGAGAGAAGGCAGGAGAATGGGGTTGAGAGGGAAAGATAGATCAGTCGTGATTGAATGGCAGAGTGGACCTAATGGGCCGAATGGCCTAATTCTGATCCTAGAGCTTATGAACTATTTTAACAAGGAGGCTTGTTGGTGCTTGGAACGCGCCACCAAAGGTGGTGGTGGAGGCAGTTACGACAGTGGTATTTAAAAGCTTTTAGATAGGCACGTGGGCATGCAGGGGATGAAGGGAGAAGGATCACGTGCAGGCAGATGAGATTATGTGATCTTGGCATCATGTTTAGCATGGACATTGCAGGCCGAAGGGCCTGTTCCACTGCTGTACTGGCCCACATACCTTCGGATCGTATTGTTGATAATTATCTTTCCAAAGAAGAAATTAGTTCCTCGTAAATTTGTCATGAGCATTTCTTTCCACTGCCTCCCTGTTCCACTCGTTCATCACCCTTGCAAAGCTATTCCTGTGTCGGAAACTGTGATTGCTTAACTTGAGCATGTTCTCACTCAAAGATATTTATTCACAAAATGCCGGAGTAACTCAGCAGGTCAGGCAGCATCTCTGCAGAGAAGGAATGGGTAATGTTTCGGGTCGAGAAGGGTCTTGATCTGAAACGTCGCCCATTCCTTCTCCCCAGATCAAGACCCTTCTTCTCGACCCGAAACGTCGCCCATTTTTTCTCTGCAGAGATGCTGCCTGTCCTGCTGAGTTACTCTAGCATTTTGTTTCTATCTTATAAATAGGTTCTGACACAGATACCAGCCATGGAATAAACCTGCTGCAGAAAACTGTGGGTACAAGTCCCGCTCCAGAGATCTGCTTCAAATCCATATGAGAAGAATTGGAATCTGTCTGGTCTCATCGAAAATCTCTTGATTTAGACAAGAGATACAGTGCGGAAACGGGCTCTTCAGCTCTGATACCAAACACTGTCAAGGCCATGCCTAAATGCCAACATAGGCTTGGTGAATGGTCAACTTAAAACAGATCATCCAGCTCAACGCTGGCATGACAACCAAGGACAATGGGCATTTTGAGGTGAGCTTAGCCCTTCAGCACTCCACTGGTGGCACAGCGGTAGAGTTGCTGCCTTACAGCGAATGCAGCGCCGGAGACCCGGGTTCGATCGCGATTACGGGCGTTGTCTGTACGGAGTTTGTACGTTCTCCCCGTGACCTGCGTGGGTTTTCTCCGAGATCTTCGGTTTCCTCCCACACTCCAAAGACGTGCAGGTTTGTAAGTTAATTGGCTTGGTAAATGTAAAAAATGTCCCTAGTGGGTGTAGGATAGTGTTAATGTGCGGGGATCGCTGGGCGGCGCGGACCTGGTGGGCCGAAAGGGCCTGTTTCCGCGCTGTATCTCTAAACTGAATTAAATGACAATACAATCTCTGTCACTTGCAAGTCAATTCCTCACTTCATGGACTGGTATCGGCTCACTCATGAAAAGTGTTGCAGGAACAAAGTTCCCGATGTTGGGGAAGTTCAGAACCAGGGGTCACAGTTTAAGAATAAGGGTATAAGAAAATAACTGCAGATGCTGGTACAAATCAATTTATTCACAAAATGCTGGAGTAACTCAGCAGGACAGGCAGCATCTCAGGAGAGAAGGAATGGGTGACGTTTCAGGTCACCACCCTTTTTCAGACATGTTTTGGGTCGAGACAATTCTCGGCGGTGCAGGCTCGAAGGGCTGAATGGCCTACTCCTGCACCTACTTTCTATGTTTCTATGTCTGATGAAGGGTCTCTTCCCGAAACGGCACCTATCCTTTTTCTCCGGAGATCTCTCCTCATGATCTCAACTATGAAAGACACAAGATGTCCAAGACTCGCTTGTCATGTGCTATACGATGTCGCACAATGCAAATGTGCCCCAGTATGTTCTACAAAGGGAGTAGATGTGTGTGTGGGAAAAATGCAGCCCCTGTAATCATTGGGAAAGCCATTGGCATGGTGCCGAAAACGGAAAATATCCTCATGGCAGTCATAAAGTGGCCAGCAAAGATACAGAACAAAACTAGAACAGTATAGCATGGGGATGAGCCCTTTGGCCCACAATGTTGGTGCAAACATGATGCCAGGTTCTGATCTCATCTGTCTGCATGTGATCCAGATCGCTCTGCTCCCTGAACTTCCATATACCTATCTACAATCCTCTTTAACCCCACTATCCTATCTGCCTCCACCACCACCCCTGGCTCCACTGCATAAAATCAGCCCCGCGCATCTGTATACTAAGACTCTCGTTTGTTTGTTTGTTTGTTCCTGAACTACAGCCAAAACGGTACACGATAGCGCGACAGTTTCAGGCCCACCTTACTCACCGTCGTCCCTTTGGTGCTAATGGAAGAAGTTTCATTGAAATCGGTGTTATATTTTTAAAGTTATTCACCGTTTAAAGTTTAAATCTATGGCCTAGGGAGGGAGGGAGGGAGGGAGGGAGGGGGGGAGGGAGGGAGAGAGGGCGCCCTCTAGTGTTGGACGTTTCCACCCTGGGGAAAAAGGTTCTGACTGTCTACCCTGTCTCTGCCTCTCATAGTTTTATACACTTCTATCAATTCTTCTCTCAACCTGCGACATTCCAACGAAAACAATCCAAGACTATCCAACCTCTCCCTGTAGCTGAAACCCTCTAATCCAGGCAGCATTCTGGTGAACCTCCTCTGCCCCCTCTCCAAAGCCTCCAGATCCTTCCTGTAATGTAGCGACCAAAACTGCACGCAACACTCCAAATACGGCCTGACCAAAGTCTAATAGACACCGCATCCTATAGATCCCGGTGTCTATAGACACTGCATCCTATAGATCATACGGTCTATAGACACGGCATCCTATAGATCCAAGTGTCTGTAGACGCCGCATCCCATAGATCCTGGGTCTATAGACACTGCATCCTATAGATCATGGCGTCTATAGACACTGCATCCTATAGATCCTGGTGTCTATAGACACTGCATCCTATAGATCCCGGTGTCTATAGACACTGCATCCTATAGATCCTGGTGTCTATAGACTGCATCCTATAGATCATGGCGTCTATAGACACTGCATCCTATAGATCCTGGTGTCTATAGACACTACATCCTATAGATCATGGCATCTATAGACACTGCATCCTATAGATCCTGGTGTCTATAGACACTGCATCCTATAGATCCTGGTGTCTATAGACACTGCATCCTATAGATCATGGTGTCTATAGACACTGCATCCTATAGATCCTGGCATCTATAGACACTGCATCCTATAGATCCTGGTGTCTATAGACACCGCATCCTATAGATCCTGGTGTCTATAGACACTGCATCCTATAGATCATGGCGTCTATAGACACTGCATCCTATAGATCCTGGTGTCTATAGACACTGCATCCTATAGATCATGGTGTCTATAGACTGCATCCTATAGATCCTGGTGTCTATAGACACTACATCCTATAGATCATGGCGTCTATAGACACCGCATCCTATAGATCATGGTGTCTGTAGACACTACATCCTATAGATCATGGCGTCTATAGACACCGCATCCTATAGATCGTGGTGTCTGTAGACACCGCATCCTATAGATCCTGGTGTCTATAGACACTGCATCCTATAGATCCTGGTGTCTATAGACACTGCATCCTATAGGTCGTGGTGTCTGTAGACACTACATCCTATAGATCGTGGTGTCTGTAGACACTACATCCTATAGATCATGGCGTCTATAGACACTGCATCCCATAGATCCTGGTGTCTATAGACACCGCATCCTATAGATCATGGCGTCTATAGACACTGCATCCTATAGATCATGGCATCTATAGACACCGCATCCTATAGATCGTGATGTCTGTAGACACCGCATCCTATAGATCGTGATGTCTATAGACACTACATCCTATAGATCATGGCGTCTATAGACACTGCATCCTATAGATCGTGATGTCTGTAGACACTACATCCTATAGATCCTGGTGTCTATAGACACTGCATCCTATAGATCATGGCGTCTATAGACACTGCATCCCATAGATCGTGGTGTCTGTAGACACTGCATCCTATAGATCGTGGTGTCTGTAGACACCGCATCCTATAGATCATGGCGTCTATAGACACGGCATCCTATAGATCATGGCGTCTATAGACACTGCATCCTATAGATCGTGATGTCTGTAGACACTACATCCTATAGATCCTGGTGTCTATAGACACTGCATCCTATAGATCGTGGTGTCTGTAGACACTGCATCCTATAGATCGTGGTGTCTGTAGACACTGCATCCTATAGATCGTGATGTCTATAGACACTGGTGATCCCTTCACTTTACTGTGTTTCCAAGTAATGGAGTGATTTATCAACTGCGTTATGAATGAGAGCTACTTTGACTTTGGAAACAATGTTTTCATTTCCATTGAAAGTGCCAGATTTAGACTGATATTGTGTAAACTAAGTGTGCGTGCAGTTCAGCTACTGCCCTGGTCCCTATCAGTAAAATAAAGCTAGAGGATAAACTCCAAGTGTGTGTTAGAGATGTAACAGAGAAACATAGAAAATAGGTGCAGGAATAGGCCATTTGGCCCTTCTAGCCAGCACCGCCATTCAATATGATCATGGCTGATCATCCAGAATCAGTACCCCGTTCCTGCTTTCTCCCCATATCCCTTGATTCCGTTAGCCCTAAGAGCTAAATATAACTCTCTCTTGAATACATCCAGTGAATTGGCCTCCACTGCCTTCTGTGGCAGAGAATTCCACAGATTCACAACTCTTTGGGTGGAAAAACTGTGGATGCTGGAATCTTGAGAAAATAAAACAAAATGCTGCTGGAAATCAGCGGGTCAGGCAGCATCTGTGAAGGGAATTGGACAGGTGACATTTCGGGGCACCGACATTCCAAAGACATACAGGTTTGTAGGTTAATTGGCATTGGTAAAAAGTGTAAATGGTCGCTAGTGTGTAGGATAATGCCAGTGTACAGGGATCGCTGGTCGGCACAGACTCGGTGAGCAGTGCGCTGTATCTCTAAACTAAACTAAAGTGGCGTTTAAGAGGATTTTCGATAGGCTCATGGATATGGAGGGATCTGGATCACATGCAGGCAGATTCATGTTCATTAGTGATAGGAGCAGAATTAGGCCATTCGGCCCATCAAATCTACTCCGCCATTCAATTATGGCTGATCTATCTCTCCCTCCTAGCCCCATTCTCCTGCCTTCTCCCCATAACCCCTGACACCGCCAGTAATCAAGAATCTATCTATCTCTTCCACAAAAATATCCATTGACGGCCTCCACAGCCTTCTGTGGCAACGAATTCCACAGATTCATCACCCTCTGACTAAATAAATTCCTTCTCATCTCCTTCCTAAAGGAACGTCCTTTAATTCTGAGGCTGTGACCTCTGGTCCTAGACTCTCCCACTAGTGGAAACATCCTCTCCACATCCACTCTATCCAGGCCTTTTACTATTCGGTAAGTTTCCCTCCGCATCCTTCTAAACTCCAGCGAGCATAGGCCCAGTGGCTTCAAACGCTCATGATTTAGATTAACTTGGCATCTTGCTTGGCATGGGCATTGTGGGCTGAAGGGACTGCTCTTGTTCTGCACTGTTCTATGTTTTATGTTCTGCTCTTTCAAAACAGGATGCCTCTGCACTTAGTTACTGAAATATTTCAGCAACGATTTCACATGCAATGTCTTCAGAGATAAAATAGTACAAAGCTTTCTAGGACAACTGGTCCTCTGTTCAGGAAGTCTCCTTAGCGATGTCAGCTACTCATTTATAGACACAAAAAGCTGGAGTAACTCAGCGGGACAGGCAGCATCTCTGGGGTTAAGGAATGGGTGACGTTTCAGGTCGAGACCCTTCTTCAGACTGAGAGTTAGGGGGAAAGGGAAATGAGAGATATAAATGATGAGTTAGAAAGATACAGAACAAATGAATGAAAGATACACAAAAATGTAATGATGCTAAAGGAAACAGGCCATTGTTAGCTGAGGGCAAGGTGAAAGTGAGTTACAGACAATGAGACTTGACAAGATGACTTTGAAGGTAAACACAAATTGCTGGAGTAACTCAGCGGGACAGTCAGCATCTCTGGAGAGAAGGAACGGGTGACGTTTTGAGGTCGAGACCCTTCTTCAGACACTTTTTCCAACACAAGATGACTTTGAACCTAGTACAACGACTTGGGTGGGGGAGGGAAGGAGAGAGAGGGGATGTTAGAGAAGTCAATGTTCATACAGCTTGGGTGTGAGCTGCCCAAGCGAAATATGCGCTGGGCCTCACTCTGACAATGGAGGAGGCCCAGGACAGAAAGGTCAGTGTGGGAATGGGAGGTGGAATTAAAGTGTTTGGCAACCGGGAGATCAGGTAGGTTCAGG
Organism: Rhinoraja longicauda; assembly: GCF_053455715.1. Lineage (NCBI taxonomy): Eukaryota > Metazoa > Chordata > Chondrichthyes > Rajiformes > Arhynchobatidae > Rhinoraja > Rhinoraja longicauda. The sequence goes on along the minus strand of NC_135987.1, from coordinate 3,330,378 downwards.
CAGACTGAGCGGAGCTGTTCAGTGAAACGATCGCCCAGTCTACATTTGGTTTAACCAATGTATAAGAGTCAACATCTTGAACAACGGAATGTAAGGGGTGAAAACATCAGATCAAAGCAGACAATGTTCAAGGAAATGTTGAACGGTTCATTGTTGGCCGAGGGGAAGGTGACAACGAGGCTTACAAACAATAATGGGCCTGTCCCACTTAGGTGATTTTTTAGGCGACTGCCAGCGACTGTCATAGTCGTAACAGGTCGCCGAAAAACCGACCACTGGACCCCCCCCTAAGACAATGTCCACGACAAGCTACAACAACCTACCACCTAGTCGACGTCAAGCTACGGCAAGCTACCGACCCAATCGTCGCGAGTAGGACGTCCACCTACGACCGCACCTACGACAACCTACGACCACACAGGCAACAACCTACGACAACCGCAGTCAACCTACGTCTACCCGCGACAAGCTAAAACCGTGTCGGCAACAACTGAAGACAATTCACATCATTTTGCCCTCCGGTTTTGACGCCGGTTGACGTAGGTCGTCGCCAATGGAATTCACCGAAGTCAGCACCGGCTACAACCTACGTCACCTGGCGACAACCTACCACAGCGCCTACGACAGGAGACGTCAAGCTACGATCATTGGCGTCAAACCCACAGTCGCTGAAAATATTTAAACATTTCAAAATCTAGCGGCGACCAGAAAAACGCTACGACTCTTTGCAGACGGCTCACGACCGGACAGGCGTCACCCCGGCAACCGTGTGGAGACGGCTTAGTCGCCTGTAGTCGTCTAAAAAACCGCCTAATTGGGACAGGGGATTTAAATTAATCAGGGGGACAGTGAAACTGGTGGTAAAACTAGGGTGGGGGAGGGAGGAGAAAGAGAGAGAGGGAGGGTTACATTGAAGTTAGAGAAATCAATATTTCTACGGCTGGGTTGTAAACTGCCGACTTGTTGGCTGTGTTCAGCATTGCTAATTCCCAGCAGACAAACAATCCAACCATCCCACAATAAGATTCCGACAAGGATCTTCCATCTGGAAAGTTAACTCCATTCCTCTTTCCACAGATGCTGCCCGATCTGCTCAGTGTATTAGGGGTTTGTCAGCTTTTTATTTAAGCATTTAGACTCTAGACTTCAGAGATACAGTGTAGAAACATGCTCCCTTTGGCCCACCAGGCCCGCACCGACCACCACTAGCACTATCCTACACACTAGGGACAATGAACAATTTTACCAAAACCAATTAAGCTACAAACCTGCACGCCTTTGGAGTGTGGGAGGAAACCGGAGCACCCGGAGAAAGCCCACGCTGTCCCTCTCCTCGCCCGGCCATCTCTGTGTCCCGGGGGGCCTCCTGCAGCCTGGGTGGCACGGTGGCGCAGCGGTAGAGTTGCTGCCTTACAGCGAATGCAGCGCCGGAGACTCAGGTTCGATCCCGACTACGGGCGCCGTCTGTACGGAGTTTGTACGTTCTCCCCGTGACCCGCGTGGGTTTTCTCCGAGATCTTCGGTTTCCTCCCACACTCCAAAGACGTACAGATATGTAGGTTAATTGACTGGGTAAAATGTAAAAAATTGTCCCTAGTGTGTGTAGGATAGTGTTAGTGTGCGGGGATCGCTGGGCGGCGCAGACTCGGTGGGCCGAAGGGCCTGTTTCTGCGCTGTATAAATCTAAAAATCTAAACCTTGAAGGCGCTGGAGCCATTACCCCGGTTCACCCTCCTGCTGGCCCCTTGCTCCTCACGTCCGACGTCTCTAGGTTACGCCGGACCGCCGAGTCTTCGGGACCACCGGGCGGGAACTGCGGCGGTGGCAGCACCTCGAGGGGGGTCTCTGCCCCGCGGCACCACCGTCTGACCCGCTGAGCCCCTCCAACACGTTGTGTTTTGTTGGAGGCTCCAGGGAGATGGAGCTCAGGATCTGTAGGCCCCAGTGTTGCCAGAGCACTGGGTTTACTGGCAGTGCTGTGCTCTGGGCAACAATGTGGTCTTCACTGGGGTGTGTAAATTAACGCATGGTCGTTCTTGTCCTGCTCGTGTTGGGATCTCAGGCAAGTGGCAGCTCAGCGATCCCAGCCCAAACCTCTGCTCTTCAGTTGAGGCCTTCATCAGTTTTTGTGTTGGAATTATGCCCAGAGGCTGCATCTTAGCTCTCGCACACTGGTGAGTTAGCTCAGCGCACTCTGGAGCGACACGGTGGCACAGCGGTAGAGTTGTTGCCTCACGGCGCCAGCGCCCCATGTTCGATCCTGACCACAGGTGCTGTCTGTACGGAGATTGTACGTTCTCCCCGTGACCTGATGGGTTTTCTCCTAGTGCTCCGGTTTCCTCCCACACTCCAAAGACGTTAAGTGCAAAAGTAGGTCAATTGGCCTCGGTAAAATTGTAAATTGTCCCTAGTGTGTGTAGGATAGCGTTGGTGTCCGGGGATCGCTGGTCAGCGCGGACTCAGTGGGCCGGAGGGCCTGTTTTCGTGCTGTATCCCTGACTTAAACTAAATTAGTCAACTTGAGCGCCCAGTTTACAGACCCTGATGACTTCATTGGACTGCTCTACCGAGCTGATCAGCCAAAATCAATGGGTGCTGTCAAAGATAGACACAAAGCACTGGAGTAACTCAGCGGGTCAGGCCTTTGTAGAAAAATGATGGGTAACGTTTGGGGTCGGTACCTTCTTCATGCCCAACCCGAAACGTCACCTATCCGTCTCCGGTATGCGGTTGGCATTGATGGCACTGCCCTGAGCTGGTTCGCTTCGTACCTCAAAGATAGGAGTTTCGCCATCAACATAGGCAGTTATTCCTCTGCTCCAGCTAGCCTCTCCTGCGGAGTTCCACAAGGCTCCATCCTAGGCCCCATTCTCTTCTCTCTATACATGCTCCCCCTTGGCCAAATCATTCAAAGGCACGGCATTTCTTTCCACTGCTATGCCGATGACACTCAGCTTTACCTCCCCCTGAAACCCAACAACCAGTCAAATTTAAACAGCCTCTTACACTGCCTTGAGGACATAAAATGTTGGATGGCACAGAACTTCCTCCAATTAAATGAGAGCAAGTCTGAGGTCATCCTATTCGGCCCCCCCGACTCCATCAAATCGATAACAGGCAGTCTTGGAAGCCTATCCTGCCTAGTCAAACCGCATGTCAAAAACCTCGGCATGATATTTGACTCTGCATTAAAATTTGATAAGCAAGTCAATGCTGTGGTAAAAGCCAGCTTCTTCCAACTTCGAACCATAGCTAAAATCAAACCTTTCCTCCAATTCGATGACACAGAAAAAATCATTCACGCTTTCATTTCCTCCCGCCTAGACTACTGCAACTCCCTATACACTGGGATCAGCCAATCTTCCCTGTCCCGCCTGCAACTGGTCCAAAACGCCGCAGCGAGACTCCTGACGGGTACCCGTAAAAGGGACCACATCACCCCGATTCTGGCCTCTCTCCACTGGCTCCCTGTACGGTACAGAATCAACTTCAAGCTCCTCCTATTCACGTATAAAGCCCTAAATGGACACTCCCCCCCCTACATCAAAAATCTTCTAACCCCCCTCTCCAACTCCAGGTCCCTCAGATCGGCCGACTTGGGGCTATTCACTATCCCGCGGTCTAAGCTTAAACTCAGGGGTGACCGCGCTTTTGCGGTTGCAGCTCCTAGACTGTGGAACAGCATCCCTCTCCCCATCAGAACTGCCCCCTCCATCGACTCCTTTAAGTCCAGGCTCAAAACCTATTTCTACTCCCTAGCATTTGAGGCTCATTGAGGAGGCGCTGTGAACTGTTTGCGTGCTACTGTATGTTTCATTTTTTTTTCTATTGGAACCTAATCAGATGTACAGCACTTTGGTCAACGTGGGTTGTTTTTAAATGTGCTATACAAATAAAATTGACTTGACTTGACTTGACTTGACTTTTTCTCCAGTGGTGCTGCCTGAACCACTGAGTTACTCCAGCACTTTATGTCTATCTTCGCTATCAACTAGGATCTGCAGTTCCATGTTTCTACATTTTGTGTGCTTTCAAAGTTCACTTGCATATTTCCTTAGCTGATAAAACAAGACAGCAACACCATAGTTTCCCTTTTGCCATGTTTAATATCAAGCCTCAAGTGCAAAATCTATATTAATAGGATAGGAAGTTGCATTATTTTCTTGCTGATTATCTGGACTTACGTGAGCCCGGCTGTTTGGAACATTTAGTGTTTAAACTTCTCCAATATCACAGTAAATAGACAATAGACAATAGGTGCAGGAGGAGCCCATTCGGCCCTTCGAGCCAGCACCGCCATTCAATGTGATCATGGCTGATCATTCTCAATCAGTACCCCGTTCCTGCCTTCTCCTCATACCCCCTGACTCCGTTATCCTTAAGAGCTCTATCTAGCTCTCTCTTGAATGCATTCAGATAATTGGCTTCCACTGCCTTCTGAGGCAGAGAATTCCACAGATTCACAACTCTCTGACTGAAAAAGTTTTTCCTCATCTCAGTTCTAAATGGCCTACCCCTTATTCTTAAACTGTGGCCCCTTGTTCTGGACTCCCCCAACATTGGGAACATGTTTCCTGCCTCTAACGTGTCCAACCCCTTAATAATCTTATACGTTTCGCTAAGATCTCCTCTTATCCTTCTAAATAGCAGCTCTTTAGACTTTAGACGTTAGAGGTACAGCACGGAAACTGGCCCTTCGGCCCACCGAATCTGTGCCGACCAGCGATACTCTAGCACTATCCTGCACACTAGAGACAATTTACAGCCCATCACACAAACCAACCTTCTCTCCATTGACTCCATCTACATTTCATGCAACCTCTGGAAATCAAAATCAAAGGACATTTATACCTCAGATAGATACAAAAAGCTGGAGTAACTCAGCGGGTCAGACAGCATCTCTGGAGAAAAGGAATAGGTGATGTTTCGGGTCGAGACCCTCCCCTGTTTGTGCCTATCTTTGGTTTAAACCTGCATCCGCAGTTCATTCCTAGACATTTATACCCCATTCTTTGTCCTTTTCTCTCCCGTCAGACAGAAGATACAAAAGTTTGAAACATTCACCCCCTGATTTAGGAACAGCTTTTCGCTGATGTTATCAGATTATTGAATAGTCCTCCCGTAAAATTAGTGTACACTCCCGATCTCCCAACCTACCTCATTGTGCTCTTTGCACTTTAAAAACAAACGGCACTTTCTCGTTAATTAGTTTAGTTTTAGTTTGGAGATACAGTGTGGAAACAGGCCCTTCGTCCCACCAAGCCCGCTCCAACCAACGATCCCCGCACATTAACACTATCTTACACACACGAGGGACAGTTTTACATTTACCAAGCCAATTATTCGGTCATTCAAAGACTATTATTCAGACTGAGAGTCAAGGGAGAGGGAGACACGTAGATATGGAAGGGTAAGGTGTGAAAGCAAGAGATCAAAGGGGACAATGTTGAATGGACCCACCTCTCCCTGTAGCTCACACCCTCTAGTCCTGGCAACATCCTCGTGAATCTTTTCTGAACCCTTTCAAGCTTGACAATATCTTTCCTATGGGCTTGACTGGCCACTCAGGGTGGGTCAGGGGTATCAGAGGGAGAGGCATGTGCATGCCCATCGGTGAAGACCCCACTCCCAGAGAACCTTCCTGGACGTCTCGGAGGGGCGGCACAGTAGCGCAGTGGTAGAGTTGCTGCCTCACAGCGCCGGAGACCCAGGTTCGATCCTGACCACGGGTGCTGTCTGCACGGAGTTTGTACGTTCTCCCCGTGACCTGCGTGGGTTTCCTCCGGGTGCTCCGGTTTCCTTGCACACTCCAAAGACACACAGGCCTGTCGGTTAACTGGCTTCAGTAAACTGTCGCGAGTGTGCAGAATAGAACTGGTGTGTGGAGATCGCTGGTCGGTGTGGGCTCTGTGGGACAGGGAGGAGCCTTCTGCAGATCTATCTGACCCAGTATGACATTATTTAGACGGCACTGTGGTGCAGCTGGTCGATCTGCTGCCTCATCGTGCTAGAAACCTGGGTTCAAATCTCACCTCAGTCTGTGTTGAGTTTGTACGTTCTCACTGTGACCGTGTGAGTTTTCTCCGGGTGCTCCGGCTTCCTCCCACACTCCAAAGACGTGCAGGTTTGTGGGTTAATTGGCCCTCTATCTATTGCCCCTTAGTGTGCAGGCAGTGGAAGAGAAAGTGGGATAACATAAAACCAGCATGAACAGGGGGACCCAGTGGACCGAAGGGCCTGTTTCCATGCTCTATCTCTAAACTAAACTAAACTTTCACCGCTCAACACTCCGCCCAAACAACCATGAAACCAGGACGCTATCACGTACATAGAAATATAGAAACATAGAAAATAGGTGCAGGAGTAGGCCATTCGGCCCTTCGAGCCTGCACCGCCATTCAATATGATCATGGCTGATCATCCAACTCAGTACCTGCCTTCTCTCCATACCCCCTGATCCCTTTAGCCACAAGGGCCACATCTAACTCCCTTTTAAATATAGCCAATGAATTGGCCTCAACTACCTTCTGTGGCAGAGAATTCCACAGATTCACCACTCTCTGTATGAAAAAAAACTTTCTCATCTCCGTCCTAAAAGTCTTCCCCCTTATCCTTAAACTGTGACCCCTTGTTCTGGACTTCCCCAACATCGGGAACAATCTTCCTGCATCTAGCCTGTCCAACCCCTTAAAAATTTTGTAAGTTTCTATAAGATCCCCCCTCAAACTTCTAAATTCCAGCGAGTACAAGCCGAGTCTATCCAGTCTTTCTTCATATGAAAGTCCTGCCATCCCAGGAATCAATCTGGTTAACCTTCTCTGTACTCCCTCTATGGCAAGAATGTCGTTACTAAAAAGTAACACTAAAAAGTCCTTCTCAACTAAACCAGTCACTTTCCCTAACTCTAACTTGAGGAAGGACATCCTTGCTATTGAGGCAGTGCAGCGTAGGTTCACCAGGTTAATCCCCGGGATGGCGGGACTGTCATATGAGGAAAGATTGGAAAAACGGCTTGTATTCACTGGCGTTTAGAAGGATGAGAGGGGATCTTATAGAGACGTATAAAAAATATAAAAGGACTGGACAAGCTAGATGCAGGAAAAATGTTCCCAATGTTGGGGAAGTCCAGAACCAGAGGCCACAGTCTAAGATTAAAGGGAAGGCCATTTAAAACTGAGATGAGAAAAAACGTTTTCACCCAGAGAGTTGCGAATTTGTGGAATTCTCTGCCACAGAGGGCAGTGGAGGCCAATTCACAAGATCAATTTAAAAGAGAGTTAGATAGAGCTACAGGGGCTAGCGGAATCAAGGGATATGGGGAGAAGGCAGGCACGGATTACTGATTGTGGATGATCAGCCATGATCACAATGAATGGCGGTGCTGGCTCGAAGGGCCAAATGGCCTCCTCCTGCACCTATTTTCTATGTTTCTATGTTTTAATTTTGTGCATCAAAGTAGATTCTGCAGAAAGGCCAACACATGGAGCATAGAGAAACGTCGCCCATTCCTTCTCTCCAGAGATGCTGCCTTACCTGCCGAGTTACTCCTGCACTTTGTGAAACACATGGCGTATAGATCAGTGCAGCAGAGTGACAGGCCTCTGAGCCCACCATGTCCGTACAGAACATGATGCCGCCTTCAATGAATCTCCTTTGCCTGCGTATGATCCACATGCATAAGTGAAAGGCTGTGACTGTCTGACGTATTTATGCCTCTCATAACTTCATCTACTTTGGTCAGGTCTTCCCTCAACCTCCGGCGCTCCAGTAAAAAACAATCCGACTTTGTCCAACTTCCTCTTCGACCCAATAACCTCTCATCCAGGCGGCATTCTGGTAAACCAATGCAGGGCGGAGATTTCATCTCAACCCGTGATTACTCTCATGTTTCCCTCTGGATCAAATCATCCAGGTTCAGGAACAGGTTCTTCCCGACAGCTATCAAGCTATCAACTCTACAACCTCCAAATAAGCTCCGAACTAAATAGACTGGGGGGCATTGGCTTTGTCTGTTTGCACTGTTATTGTTTGTTTGTCTGTTTTATGCGTATGTATATATTTATTTTATATATATATATATATATATATATCCTGAACATCTATGTAGGAAGGAGCAGCAGGTGCTGGAGGATAGACACATAAAAACTTGAATAACTCAGCGGGACAGGCAGCATGTTCAGTTCAGTTCAGAGATACAGCGCTGAAACAGGCCCTTCGGCCCACCGGGTCCGCGCCGCCCATCGATCCCCGCACATTAATACTATCCTACACCCACTAGGGACAATTTTTACATTTACCAAGCCAATTTACCTACAAACCTTTACGTCTTTGGAGTGTGGGAGGAAACCGAAGATCTTGGAGAAAACCCACGCCGGTCACGGGGAGAACGTACAAACTCCGTACAGACAGCACCCGTAGTCAGGATCGAACCTGAGTCTCCGGCGCTGCATTCGCTGTACGGCAGCAACTCTACCGCTGCGCCACCGTGACCGCCCTCTGGAGCGTATCTGGAGAGAAGGAATGGGTGACTTTTCGGGTCGAGTCTGAAGAAGGGTCTCAACTCAAAACGTCGCCCATTCCTTCTCTCCAGATATGCTGCCTGTCCTGCTGAGTTACTCCAGCTTTTACTGTCTATACTGAATTTCTTTTTGTTTGTTATATTGTTGACAGAGTACTATGGTTACATATTCTGTCGTGCTGCTGCAAGTAAGAATCTCATTGTTCTGTTTGGGACATGTGACAATAAAACACTCTTGACTTTTGAAAAGGTGCTCTTCCATCAGAAGAGGCAATAGTAAAGACTCGAAGAGTAGAACAAGCAGGTCTGGAACCTACGTTCTCAGAGGACACAGGTTCAAGGTGAAGGGGAAAAGATTTAATAGGAATCTGAAGGGTAACCTTTTCACACAGAGGGTGGTGGGTGTGTGGAACAAGCTGCCAGAGGAGGTAGTTGAGGCTGGGACTATCCCAACGTTTAAGAAACAGTTAGACAGGGACATGGATCGGACAGGTTTGGAGGGATATGGGGACTAGTGTAGCTGGGACATTGTTGGCCGGTGTGGGCAAGTTGGGCCGAAGGGCCTATTTCCACACTGTATCACTCTATGACTATCACTCGAATAAGAATAGCAAGATAGTGATCAGTTTATTGTGGGTCAGATGTAATTATTGTGGGAACAGTAGGGTCGGCCTGACATGACTAAATATTTCTTAGTTGTGTGGTCAGCTCCAGCACTCATTAGTATATTAAGGGGAAAGCATCACGATGTCAGCTATGGTGAAGGTTTAGGTTGAACATGTTGATACAGGAGGAGTAACATTAGAAACCTTTCTAAGTGAGGCATGGTAGGTCCTATAGTGATGCCAGCAGCCACCACACCAATGAGACTTATATCAGCGTGATCATCAATCCATGATACTCTATTGGCACGTGTACCAAGGTACGGTGAAATTCATCCAACCCAGTAAAATCATACAATAGACACGGCACGGTGGCACAGCGGTAGAGTTGCTGCCTCACAGCGCCGGAAACCAAGGTTCGATCCTGGCTACGGGTGCTGTCTGTTTGGAGTTTGTACGTTCTCCCCGTGACCTGCATGGGTTTTCTCCGAGTTCCCTCCACACTCCAAAGACGTGCAGGTTTGTGGGTTCATTGGCTTGGTATAATTGTAAATTGTCGCTAGTGAGTGTAGGATAGTGTTAGTGTGCGGGGATCGCTGGTCGGTGCGGACTCGGTGGGCCAAAGGGCCTGTTTCCGCACTGTATCTGTAAACTAAACTAAACTAAACTAAACTAAACTAAACTAAGCAGACCTCACCGAGGCGGTACGTAAAGAGTTGCAATGTTTCTGGCGCCGACTAAATTACAAAACGATAATCGAACAGTCTTCACTTCAAAGGTAGACTCAAAATGCTGGAGTAACTCAGCGGGTCGGGCAGCATCTCTGGGGAGAAGGAATGGGTGACGTTTCGGTCGAGACCCTTCTTCACTTCAACTCCCCGTGGTGAACTAGCATACGGCTACACATGGCAACAGGCCGCCCCCTCTCAGGCCCCCCCCATCGTTCTCGCCCCCTCCTTAAGTTCTCAGCCCCCCCCCCCCCCCCCCCCCCGCTGGGTCACTCTAGACGGCCCCCTTCACTCTCTGTGGCGCGGATAAGCTTCTTATTTACAAGAAACTGCAAATGTGTGAGGAGTCGGGAGCCTCAGGGACCGGTGCTAACTCCATTGCCCATTGTGGTTGGCATCATCGGGTTGAATGAGAAGGTGGAAGGCATGGTTAGTAAGCTTGCAGATGCCACTGAAGTCGGTGGTCTTGTAGATGGCAAAGATGGTTATCAAAAATCACGGCCAGATCTTGGTCAGTTGGGCAGGTGGGCTGAGGAATGGTTAATGGAGCTTAAAGCAGATAAATGCGAGGTGTTGCATTTTAGGAAGTCAAACCAGGGCTGGACCTTCACAGTGAGTGGCAGGGCCCTGGGGAGTGTGGTAGAGCAGAGGGATATAAGCGTTTAGGTAGGAAGGAACTGCAGAGGCTGGCTTAAACCGAAAATAGATACAAAAGGCTGGAGACCCGGGTTCGATCCTGACCTCGAGTGCTGTCTGTACGGAGTTTCCATGTTCTCACTGTGACCGCGTGGGTTTTCTCCAGGTGTCCGGTTTCCTCCCGCACTCAAAGACAAGCAGGTTTGTACGTTAATTGGTTTTCAGTTAAAAAAATTATAAATTGTCCCTAGCAGGTATGATAGTGCTAGTGTACGGGGTGAACACTGGGCAGTGTGGGCCGAAGGGCCTGTTTCCACGCTGTTTCTCTGTATCTATATCACTAGTTTGCCTGCTCTCATAAGTTCATAAATAATAGGAGCAGCATGAGACTATTCGGCCCATCAAGTCTACTCCGCCATTCAATCATGATTGTCTGAAGAAGGGTCTCGACCCGAAACATCGCCCATTCCTTCTCTCCTGAGATGCTGCCTGACTGAGTTACTCCAGCATTTTGTGAATAAATACTTTCGATTTGTACCAGCATCTGCCGTTATTTTCTTAAATCATGATTGAACTATCTTTCCCTCTCAATTCCATTCTCCTGCCTTCTCCCCATAACCTCTGACACCCGCACTAATCACAAATCTGTCAATCTCCACCTTCAAAATATCCATTGGCTTGGCCTCCACAGCCATCTGTGGCAATGAATTCCACAGATTCACCACCCTCTGACGAAATAAATTCCTCCTCATCTCTTTTCTAAAGGTTCCTCCTTGCTTTCTGAGGCTGTGCCCTCTGGTCCTAGACTCTCCCACTAGTGGAAACATCCTCTCCACATCCACTCTATCCAGGCCGCTCACTATTTCGGTAAGTTTCAATGAGGTCCCCAACTCATCCTTCTAAACTCCAGCGAGCACAAGCCCAACAAACGCTCGTCATTTGTTAACCCGCTCATTCCTGGGATCGTTCTCGTAAACCTCCTCTGGACCCTCTCCAGAGCCAGCACATCCTTCCTCAGATATGGGGCCCAAAACTGCTCACAATACTCCATATGTGGTCTGACCAGCGCCTTCAAGAGAGAGCTAGATGGAACTCTTAAGGATAGCGGAGTCAGGGGGTATGGGGAGAAGGCAGGAACAGGGTACATAGAAACATAGAAACAGAAAATAGGTGCAGGAGTAGGTCATTCAGCCCTTCGAGCCTGCACCACCATTCAATATGATCATGGCTGATCATCCAACTCAGTATCCTGTACCTGCCTTCTCTCCATACCCCCTGATCCCTTTAGCCACAAGGGTCACATCTAACTCCCTCTTAAATATAGTCAATGAACTGGCCTCAACTACCTTCTGTCGCAGAGAATTCCACAGATTCACCACTCTCTGTGTTAAAAGGAACTCTCTCATCTCGGTCCTAAAAGACTTCCCCCTTATCCTTAAACTGTGACCCCTTGTTCTGGACTTCCCCAACATCGGGAACAATCTTCCTGCATCCAGCTTGTCCAACCCCTTAAGAATTTTGTAAGTTTCTATAAGATCCCCCCTCAATCTTCTAAATTCCAGCTATCCAGTCTTTCTTCATATGAAAGTCCTACCATCCCAGGAATCAATCTGGTGAACCTTCTCTGTACTCCCTCTATGGCAAGAATGTCTTTCCTCAGATTAGGAGAATGATTGAGAATGATCAGCCATGATCACATTGAATGGCGGTGCTGGCTTGAAGGGCCAAATGGCCTCCTCCTGCACCTATTGTCTATTGTCTATACAAAGCCTCAGCATTTCATCCCTGTTTGTGTATTCTAGTCCTCTCGAATTAAATGCTAGCATTGCGTTTGCCTTCCTTACGACCAAATTACTATTTAATTTGACTTGCAAATTTCGTTTTTTGGAATTCTGCACCAGCACTCCCAAGTCCCTTTGCATCTCCCATTTCTGAATTCAAGAGTCAAGTGTTTTATTGTCGTGTGTCCCAGATAGAACAATGAAATTCTAACTTGCAGCAGCACAACACAATATGTAAACATAGTGCACTGTAAACACTATAATAAACGAGAAACAAAGTTCAGTGTTTGTATAACGTTACACGCACCCACGTATACATATGTGTGTGTGTGTGTATACACTGATCAGCCAAAACATTATGACCCGATGAGCCAAAACATTATGCCCACCTGCCTAATATGCTGTTGATCCTCCGTGTGCAGCCCCATACGCAGCAGGGTGCGATGCACTGTGCGATGCACACATTCCTCCCGTGACCACCATTAACATTTTCTGTGACTTGTGCCACAGTCGACCTTCTGTCGGTTCGGACCAGACGGGATAGCCTTGGGCGCCCAACACCCTGCCTGTCGCCAGTTTGTGGTTTGTCCCTCCTCGGACCACTGTCGGTAGGTACTCACCACTGCTGACCGGGAGCACCCCACAAGCCTTGCCGTTTCAGAGATGCTCTGACCCAGTCGTCTGGCCAGAACAATTTGTCCCTTGTCCAAAGTCGCTCAGGTCTTTACTCCTGCCCATTTCTCCTGCATCCAACACATCAACTTCAAGAACTGACTGTTCACTTGCTGCCTAATATATCCCACCCCTTGACAGGTGCCATTGTAACAAGATAATCAATGTTATTCACTTCGCCTGTCAGTGGTCATAATGTTTTGACTGATCGGTGTATATATATATATATATATATATATTTATATATACACACACACACATATATATATATATATATATACATACATATCTATGTATATATATATGTACATATATATACATATATATGTGTGTGTGTATATATATATGTGTACACACACACACACACACACACAAAAACAAACAGTAACAGTGCAATAATAGTCTGTGTAGTGCAGAGCTTAATGGAGGTTTTATATTCAAGAGCCTGATATCTGTCGGGAAGAACCTGTTCCTGAACTGTTCCTGTTACAGTTTTCAGGCTCTTGTACCTTCTTCCCGATGGCAGAGGAATTCTCTGGCCATTGAACACCGTTGCCCTGCGGTGGCACAGTTTGTGCAGCCCCAGCCTGGCCTTGTCCACCCCTCGGCTGTCCAGATATCTCCGATCACTCTCTCCTCTACTGCAATGTTCAGGGAGTGGTGCCATTGCATTGCAGGTGCTGCCACCTGCAGGCAGCCCTCGGCATCACTCAGCAACACCATGCACCCACACACAGTCCCCCTAGTCCTCACCTTCCACCCCTCCAGTCATCGCATTCAGCGCATCATCCTCCAACATTTCCGCCACCTCCAAAGAGGTCCCACCACGAGCCACATCTTCCCATCTCCACCCCTTTCCACCTTCCACAGAGACCGTTCCCTCCGCAACTCCCTGGTCCACTCGTCCCTTCCAACCCAAACCACCCCCTCCCCAGGTACCTTCCCCTGCAACCACCTGTCCCTTTACCTCCCCCCTCGACTCCGTCTGAGGACCCCGACAGTCTTTTCAGGTGAGGCAGAGGTTCACTTGCACCTCCTCCAACCTCATCTACTGTATCCGCTGTTCCAGGTGTGGACTCCTGTATATCAGCGTGACGAAGCGCAGGCTCGGCGATCGTTTCGCTGAACACCTCAGCTCAGTCCGCCTTGGCCTACATTATCTCCCGGTTGCCAAACACTTTAACTCCCCCTCCCATTCCCACACTGACCTTTCTGTCCTGGGCCTCCTCCATTGTCAGAGTGAGGCCCAGCACAAATTGGAGGAAAAGCACCTCATATTTTGCTTGGGCAGCTTACACCCCAGCGGTATGAATTTTTCAGACCGAAACACCACCTATTCCTTTTCTCCAGAGATGCTGCCTGACCCGCTGAGTTATTCCAGCTATTTGTGTCTATCTTAGGTGTAGACCAACTTCTGCAGTTCCTTCCTACACAGGTTTGAAGGTTAATTGGCTTCAGTGAAAATTGTAAATTGTCCCTAGGTGGAAAGGGGTGGAGATGGGAAGATGTGGCTCGTGGTGGGACCTCTTTGGAGGTGGCGGAAATGTTGGAGGATGATGCGCTGAATGCGATGACTGGAGGGGTGGAAGGTGAGGACTAGGGGGACTGTGTGTGGAATATTGCTAGAGTACTGGTGATCGGTGGTTATCGCGGACTCGGTGGGCCGAAGAGCCTGTTTCCACACTGTTTCCTGTGTCCTTTCTACACAAGTTATGGGGAATGTCAGGGATTATGGGGAGAAGGCAGGAGAATGGGGTTAGGTTTAGGAGAGATAGATAGACAGACAGACAGACAGACAGACAGACAGACAGACAGACAGACAGACAGACAGACAGACAGACAGACAGACAGACAGACAGACAGACAGACAGACAGACAGACAGACAGACAGACAGGCAGGCAGACAGACAGACAGACAGACAGACAGATAGTGAAAGAAAATAACTGCAGATGCTGGTACAAATCAAAGGTATTTATTCACAAAATGCTGGAGTAACTCAGCAGGTCAGGCAGCATCTCAGGAGAGAAGGAATGGGCGACGTTTCGGGTCGAGACCCTTCTTCAGACTGGGGGATTTACAGTTGTTAATGGAGATGAACTGGTGCCTGTCAGAGAGGTAAGATTTGAACCAGGATAGGGCTGTGCCGGTGATGTTAAAGGAGGTTTCAAGTCGGGTGAGGAGAATGGAGTGATTTATGGTGTCAAAGGCGGCGCTGAGGTCAAGTAGGATGAGGATGTTGAGGTTGCCAGCGTCGGAGGAGAGGAAAAGGTTGTTTGTGATTTTGAGGAGCGCAGTTTCAGTACAGTGGTTGGAGCGGAATCCGGATTGGAAAGTTTCATACAGGTTATTGGTAGAGAGGTGGTATTTGAGTTGGGAAGGCAGATTATTATTTGAATGGTGTCAAATTAGGAAAAGGGGACGTACAACGAGATCTGGGTGTCCTAGTGCATCAGTCACTGAAAGGAAGCATGCAGGTACAGCAGGCAGTGAAGAAAGCCAATGGAATGTTGGCCTTCATAACAAGAGGAGTTGAGTAGAGGAGCAAAGAGGTCCTTCTGCAGTTGCACAGGGCCCTAGTGAGACCGCACCTGGAGTACTGTGTGCAGTTTTGGTCTCCAAATTTGAGGAAGGATATTCTTGCTATTGAGGGCGTGCAGCGTAGGTTCACTAGGTTAATTCCCAGAATGGCGGGACTGTCGTATGTTGAAAGACTGGAGCGGCTAGGCTTGTATACACTGGAATTTAGAAGGATGAGAGGGGATCTTATCGAAACGTATAGGGTTATTAAGGGGTTGGACACGTTAGAGGCAGGAAACATGTTCCCAATGTTGGGGGAGTCCAGAACCAGGGGCCACGGTTTAAGAATAAGGGGTAGGCCATTTAGAACAGAGATGAGGAAAAACTTTTTTAGTCAGAGAGTTGTGAATCTGTGAAATTCTCTGCCTCAGAGGGCAGTGGAGGCCAATTCTCTGAATGCATTCAAGAGAGAACTAGATAGAGCTCTTGAGGATGGCGGAGTCAGGGGGTATGGGGAGAAAGCAGGAACGGGGTACTGATTGAGAATGATCAGCCATGATCACATTGAATGGCGGTGCTGGCTCGAAGGGCCGAATGGGCTCCTCCTGCACCTATTGTCTATTGTCTATTTACTGTGATATTGGAGAAGTTTAAACACTAAATGTTCCAAACAGCCGGGCTCCAGATAATCAGCAAGAAAATAATGCAACTTCCTATCCTATTAATATAGATTTTGCACTTGAGGCTTGATATTAAACATGGCAAAAGGGAAACTATGGTGTTGCTGTCTTGTTTTATCAGCTAAGGAAATATGCAAGTGAACTTTGAAAGCACACAAAATGTAGAAACATGGCGGTGCTGGCTCGAAGGGCCAAATGGCCTACTCCTGCACCTATTGTCTATTGTCTTTCTAACTCTCTCTTAAATTCTTCCAGTGACTTGACCTCCACTGCCCTCCGTGGCAGAGAATTACACAACTCTCTGGGTGAAAAAGTTCCTTCTCACCTCAGTTTTAAATGGCCTCCCCTTTATTCTAAGACTGTGTGGCCCCTGGTTCTGGACTCCCCCAACATTGGGAACATTTTTCCTGCATCTAACTTGTCCAGTCCTTTTATAATTTTGTACGTCTCTATAAGAGCCCCTCTCATCCTTCTAAACTCCAGTGAATACAAGCCCAGTCTTTTCAATCTTTCCTCATATGACATCGGTCATATTTTCGTTTTCCTCCTATATTCCAAAGACGTGCAGGATTGTAGGTTAATTGGCTTGGTAAATGTAAATATTGTCCCTAGTGGGTGTAGGATAGTATTAGTGTGCGGGGATCGCTGGTCGGCGTGTACCCGGTGGGCCGAAGGGCCTGTTTCCGCGCTGCATCTCTAAACGAATCTAAACTAAACCAAAGTGACTCAGGCCCAGTTGAACCTACCTCCTCCGCCACTGCTGTGAGACAAAGACAGGCAAGGTCGTGGCTTGAATAAAGTTTATTAAATATTGTAACCACAGCAGTAAATAAAGCTCTTATCTTTTATCGAACCATGAAGCACTGCAACAAAAACAAAAAAATTGCTCAACACAAGATGTCTGGTTATAAAAGTCGGTTGCTCACAAAAGTATGGTAAACAAAGGCAAGATAGTGTTGGATTACATACACTCATGTTACTTCGTCTCAGTGATTTACTGCCAGCCTACCGAAAACAAAAAGCAAAAAAGGGGTTTTGCAAGCGAATTTCCTGGACGTAGTCTCGTAGGAAATCCCCCAGTGGCTGGTGTTGGTTGAAACATATAATTCTCATCATGCTGTGTCTTGCCAAGTCTTTTTCCACGGGTCCACTTCACCGACTTCCCATTCCTTTCATATCAGCTGCAAGATTAAAGAGCTCCGCGGAGAGTGAATCCGCTTTCTGCCCGCCATTTAAATTCCTTTTTTGTTAAATTATTTTCTATACAGGATAAGTACACGGTTTTATACAAAAAAATCAAATGTACATATTTACACAAAGTTTTTTAATCCCAACATTCGGTTAATTCCCTTTGGTGAGAGGGGGAAAAGCTGTGTGCTTATTCTTTTTTCTTTAAAAAATATAGATATATATATATATTTATATTTATAGATTGTGAAGCTGAAAATATTAGGAGGTGTCGCAGCTCAAAGTGAACGTGGAAGAAACTTGTTCTGCCCAAGCATCAACTCAAAAATATAACGATGGTAATTGGTCGCAAGAGGGCTAACATCTCAGCTGGAGGGTGGACACTGTGTCTTTTGCTTACGTACGTACGTGTGTGTTAACTTAGTTTAGCTTAGCTTCTTGTCGCGTGTACCGAGGTACAGGGAAAAGCTTTTGCTGCGTGCCAATCAGTCAGTTCTAACTTCTTGAGTAAAGCAATTATATAAAATAAGTGGAGGGTGGATAAGGGAGAGGTTGTCAGAGGGTAGACACTGCATCAGGCAATAAACAAAGGATGTTGGCTGTACACCCCTTAGGCTCGATCTCCGTTCCGTTGCCATCGTCCGTGAAGCTGGGGCCCAGTGGAGACCAGGCCCCGCTTCACACCTCGCTCCTTTCACCCTTCAGACCCTAGGCTGCAAACCTCTACACATCCCCGCGAGACCCCTCAACGTTGACTCGGACGGTCGGTGGCCACCGAACTCTTGATAGGCGGGCAGGGAGGAGGGGAGGATGAGAGGGGGAGATCGGGCTTCACGCCAACATGGGCAGGAAGGAACTCACTGCAGATGCTGCTTCAAGACAAAGATAGCTGGAGTAACCCGGTGGGACAGGGTCTCGACCCATTCCTTCTCTCCAGAGGTGCTGCCTGTCCCACTGAGTCACTCCAGCTTTTTGGGTCCATCTTCACCAATGTGGGCATTCGATTTCCCCTTGAGACAGGGAACCCTGTCCCGTCTCCCTCTCCTTTCCCCTCCCCCAGACCACACGACGGCCAACGCACACCCACCCTCAGTCTGCAAACTCACGGCCTACGCTAACGTACCACTCACGCCTTCTCTCTTGCCCAGTGCACCCCACGTGTGTCCAGGTGAAGTCAAGACCCTTTGTACAGCAAGCAGAAGGTTGTATGCCAGGCTGCAGTTAGCGATGCGCTGCACAGACTACCCCACCGCTGTGGGAACCTCCACCCGTGCCAAAGCAAGCCTCGGATCGCCAGGCGTTCACCGCCAAGCCCGCCTTCTACAAGTTCAACGGCTTGACATAGTTGCCTGGAAACGTGCCAAACTGCCTGGTTCTTCTCGACGTGCCTGGAGGAGGAGCAAAGGCACAGTCAGTCGGGATGAACACAGAACCATACACCACACAGACAGGCCCTTCGGCCCACAATGGCTCTGCCACACTGGATTTATTTTCGTTTTAGTTTACATAGAAAATGTAGAAACATAGAAACAGAGAAAATAGGTCCAAGTTAATAGGAATCTGAGGGGTAACTTTTTCACAGAGTATGATTTTTTAGATTTTTTAGATTTAGACATACTGCGTGGAAACAGGCCCTTCAGCCCACCGGGTCCGCGCCGCCCAGCGATCCCCGCACATTAACACTATCGTACACACACTAGGGACAATTTTTTTTACATTTGCCCAGCCAATTAACCTACACACCTGTACGTCTTTGGAGTGTGGGAGGAAAACGAAGATCTCGGAGAAAACCCACGCAGGTCACGGGGAGAACGTACAAACTCCGTACAGACGGCGCCCGTAGTCAGGATCGAACCTGAGTCTCCGGCGCTGCATTCGCTGTAAGGCAGCAACTCTACCGCTGCGCCACTGTGCCGACCCTATGGAACGAGCTGCCGCGAGTAGTTGAGGCTATCGCAATGTTTAAGAAACAATTATACAGGTGCATGGATAGGACAGGTTTGGAGGGATGCGGGCTAAATGCAGGCAGGTGAGACTAGTGTAGATGGAGCACGTTGGTCGGTGTGGGCAAGTTGGGCCGAAGGGCCTGTTTCCACGCTGCATGACTCTATGACTCTATGACCTGCCTCAACTACCTCCTCTGGCAGCTCGTTCCATACACCCACCACCCTCGGAAGGAATAACTCCTGTTCAGGCAAGAACTCGCGCTTACCGACAAACCAGCCATCATCGCACTTTTCCATCACATCAACAACGTCACCCTCCTGCAGCTCCAGCTCATCTTCGTTCTGTGGGATGTAGCTGTACAGAGCTTGGAATCTGGGAACAAAACATCCCAGACAACAGTGTTAAACTCAAGAAAGTCGATTAGACCAGTGCACGGATGGGACGGGTTTGGAGGGATATGGGCCAGGTGGGGTCAAGTGGGACTGGTGCAGCTGGCTCGATGGGCCAAATGGCCTCCTCCCGCACCTATTTCCCATGTATTCTCTATGTTGGTCGGCATGGGCAAGTTGGGCCGAAAGGCCTGTTTCCACGCTGTGTCATTCTCTGACTGAAATCCTGCACCCAATAGGAACGATGCATTGGACAGATGCAAACAGTTGTCAGCTAACTAAACAACAACAATCACCCTCCCTTTATCTCCCCCCTCCCCCCTCTCTTCTCTGTACCCCACTTAGATCTGCAAACCATTTCTCCCATTATTCCGCCCCCCACATCTTCACACTTCACCCCGCTCGGCTATTTCTGTCCAACCTCTCCCTGTAACTAATACCCCCCTAATCCAGGCACAATTCCAATAAACCACCTCCGTACCCGTTCTAAAGCCTTCACGTACTTCACATAGGGTGGCACGGTGGCGCAGCAGTAGAGTTGCTGCCTCACAGCGCCGGAGACCGAGGTTTGATCCCGACTACGGGCGCCGTCTGTACAGAGTTTGTACGTTCTCCCCGTGACCTGCGTGGGTTTTCACCGGGAACTCCAGTTTACTCCCGGAACTCCGGTTTCCTCCCATACTCCAAAGAGATACAGGTTTGTAGGTTAATTGGCTTGGCGTAATTATAAATTAACCCGTGAGTGTGTAGGATAGCGTTAGTGTGCGGGGATCGCTGGTCGGCGCGGACCCGGTGGGCCGAGGGGCCTGTTTCCGCGCTGTATCTCTAAGCTAAACTAAAAATACTTCCTGTAATGAGATGACCAGCGATCCCCGCACATTAACACCACCCCTACACACACTGGGGACAATTCCCACACACACACCAAACCAATTAACCTACAAACCTGTACGTCTTTGGAGTGTGGGAGGAAACCGAAGTTCTCGGAGAAAACCCACGCAGGTCACGGGGAGAACGTGCAAACAAGCACCCGTAGTCAGGATCAAACCCGGGTCTCTGGCGCTGTGAGGCAGCAACTCTCCCGCTGAGCCACCGTGCCACCCTATGTGAAGTAAGTGAAGGCTTTAGAACGGGTACAGAGGAGGTTTATCGGAATGATGCCCGGATTAGGGGGGTATCAGCAACAGGGAGAGGTTGGACAGAAATAGTCGGGACAGGGTGAAGTGTAAAGGGAAGGGGGGGGATAACGGGAGAAATGGTTTGCGGATCTAAGCGGGGTATCTTGCCCCCAAGGCCAAGCAAGGAAGGAAATGTAGAGGAAAGAAACTGCAGATGCTGGATTTGTATTTAGTACTAGACCAAGTGGACCCGTTGGGCCTAAACCTCTCCTGCATTGTGCAGCACCCTCTCCTCCCCCACTCCCCACTCCCCTCCCACTCCTCCCCCCTCCTCTCCCCCTCTCTCCCCATCCCTCCTCCCCCTCCTCCTCCTCCACACCTCCCTCCACTCCCCTCCCCTTCTCTCCCCATACCTCCATCCACCCCCTCCTCCTCCTCCCTCCACTCCCCTCCCCTTTTCCCCTCTCCTCCCCCCTCCTTTCCCCCCTTCCCTCCCTCCACTCCCCTCCCCCTTTCCCCACCCCCCTCCCTTCCTCCTCCTCCTTCCTCCTCCTTTCCCCCTTCCCTCCCTCTCTCCCCGTCCCTCCCTCCCCCTCCCTCCTCCACTCCCCCCTCTCTACAAGTGCACCCTCTCTCCCCCCTCTCTCCCCCCCACCTCCCTCCCCTTTCCCCTCCCCTTGCCCTCCCTCCTCCCCCTCCTCCTTATCCATCCCCCTCAACCCCACTTATCCTCCTCCCCATCCCTCCCTCTCCCCCCTCCCTCCCGAGGAGTTAGATTTAAACTTAAAAATGTGAATAACTTTAAAAAATTTAAATTTTAAAAGTTTTCAATGAAACTTCTTCCATTAGCACCAAAGGGACGACGGTGAGTTAGGTGGGCCTAAAATTGTCGTGCTATCGTGTACCGTTTCTGTTGTAGTTCAGGAACAAACAAACAAACAAACGAGAGTTTCAGTGTTATAGATAGGAAATAAACCGCAGATGATGGTCCAAATCGAAGGTAGACACAAAATGCTGGAGTAACTCAGCGGGTCAGGCAGCATCTCGGGAGAGAAGGAATGGGTCGAGTTACTCCAGCATTCTGTGTCTGTCGAGGGAATGTAGGGAGTACTCACAATGTAGTCGGAGTGTGGGTCCGCTCCAGGCAGTCTCCTCGCTGTTGCCCCTGAGGTTGGTGAGAAATGATGAGAGACTGTTTACTGTCAAGGGTGCACGCGGCATGCCGAGGGTGGAGTGGGTGGGACAGGTTACTGCAGTAGTGCACCGATTTCTCCGCAATGTTAATGATCTCATTGCAGACGGTCTCCTAGCGGGTTAGGGCAGTGCACCCCAGTGCCATGGGGGAGAGGGCAGAGGGTGGGGGGGGGGGTAGAGAGAGAGGTGCAGGAGGGAAGGGGGGGGGAAGAGAGAGACACACAAGGGGAGCATTCCAGACACATCGTGACAGAGTTCCAGCAAGTTACGGGATGTCGAAGGGTCCCGGAGGTCGCGGAGTAATCCAGAGGCAAGCATGGAAGAGACAGGCGAGACAGAGAAGAAAGCAGATTTTAATTCCAGAATTTAAAAAATGTAGCACAGAGATGCAGCAGTTAGTTTAAAAAAAAAAATCTTTTTTAACACAATCTATTAATAATCATGCACTCTTTCGGCGAATTATTGATTTCAAAGCAGATTCCATGCTCCCCTTAAAAACGCACAATAAGAACTCGGTCATTGTCGAACCATTGACATCTACCATTTAAAGTCCGTCGCTGCCGCCTGTCAATAGTCAATAGTCAAATAGTATAAGAAGATAACTGCAGATGCTGGTACAAATCGAAGGTATTTATTCACAAAATGCTGGAGTAACTCAGCAGGTCAGGCAGCATCTCAGGAGAGAAGGAATGGGTGACGTTTCGGGTCGAGACCCTTCTTCAGACTGATGTCAGGAGGGCGGGACAAAGGAAGGATATAGGTGGAGGCAGGAAGACAGAGGGAGATCTGGAAAGGGGAAGGGGAAGAGAGGGACAGAGGAACTACCTAAAGTTGGAGAAGTCAATGTTCACACCACTGGGCTGCAAGCTGCCCAATCGATATATGAGGTGCTGTTCCTCCAATTGGCGTTTAGCCTCACTCTGACAATGGAGGAGGCCCAGGAGAGGAGGACTTGGCGCGGGGTGCTTTGTAACGACGTCGGCGCCCTTTATGTGGCGACCCTTTGCATACCTTGTGTACGCAAAAGAAAGAAAATCACCTTGACTTGTCACCTGCCACAATAAAGTATAATTCATTGATTGATCCTCAGGAACAAAGGGTGCTGGGAAATCAGAGGTGGTCCTGTAGCAGCGTTAGTTCAGCACAACGTCTGACAAGCTTTGCAAAGCCCGGCTGGGGGAGCTGCATCTTACCACATAGCTCCTCTCGGACTCGGTAAGGTCTGGTCCTCGCAGTGGGCGGTGAGGAGGCTGCGGTCGGCAGGTCGGCAGGGCAGCGAGGGGGAAGGAAAAGCAGCATGTGTTATTAGCTTCACACAGGTGACACGAAGACCAACAGCATTATCAGACAACCATCAGTACATCGCGAGCTCAACGGCAGGGGAAGGGGCTGGACGTAGCGGCAGAGAGACAGCACAGGGAAAGGGCTGGCAGCAAGTAGGAGCGTGCGGGGATCGCTGGTCGGTGCGGACTTGGTAGGATGTACTGCGGTCTCTAGTGTGTGTGTGTAGAGTAGTGTTAGTGTGCGGGGATCGCTGGTCGGTGCGGGCTCGGTGGGATGTGTTGTGGTCCCTTGTGTGTGTAGGATAGTGTTGGTATGCGGGGATCGCTGGTCGGTGCGGGCTCGGTGGGATGTGTTGTGGTCCCTTGTGTGTGTAGGATAGTGTTAGTGTGCGGGGATCGCTGGTCGGTGTGGGCTCGGTGGGATGTGTTGTGGTCAGGACAGGTCCCTGGGAAATGCAGCAGGTGGCAGTGATGTTTTGTGCAGCTCACCGTCACTGAGAGACTGCACCACTCACAACTAGAGCGGCCGTCGACCGGACTGACCCGGACTTACCACAAGGGCGGCAGAGTTCAGCGTGTCGACTGGAGAATCGGAGAAGACGGGGCTCCTTGCAAACCGCCCTCCCGCTCCACCGTCACACCTCGAGCCGGGCTGCAGACGCAAAAGACGCAAACCCCCATTCATATATTTCTCAGGGGTAAGGGCAGGGAGAGAGTGAGAGGGCGGCAGCACTTCACAGGGAAGGACGTGTGGAGGAAGAGAGGAAGGTGAAACAAGTGAGAGGCAGGTGGGAGGGTGCGACAGTGGGGGAGAGCAGAGGCAGAGGGTCAAAGCGGAAGGAGAGCTTAGTGAAGAGAGGGGAACAGCAGAGACCAGAGGGGAGCACGTCAGCAATAGCAAGAGTTGAGACGTGTAGGAAGGAACTGCAGATGCTGGTTTATACTGAAGATAGATCCAGTGGAGTACTGTGTGCAGGTTTGGTCTCCAAATTTGAGGGAGGATATTCTTGCTATTGAGGGCGTGCAGCGTAGGTTTACTAAGTTAATTCCCGGAATGGCGGGACTGTCATATGTTGAAAGACTGGAGCGACTAGGCTTGTATACACTGGAATTTAGAAGGATGAGAGGAGATCTTATCGAAACGTATAAGATTATTAAGGGGTTGGACACGTTAGAGGCAGGAAACATGTTCCCAATGTTGGGGGAGTCCAGAACCAGGGGCCACAGTTTAAGAATAAGGGGTAGGCCATTTAGAACTGAGATGAGGAAAAAACTTTTTCAGTCAGAGAGTTGTGAATCTGTGGAATTCTCTGCCTCAGAAGGCAGTGGAGGCCAATTCTCTGAATGCATTCAAGAGAGAGCTGGATAGAGCTCTTAAGGATAGCGGAGTCAGGGGGTACGGGGAGAAGGCAGGAACGGGGTACTGATTGTGAATGATCAGCCATGATCACATTGAATGGCAGTGCTGGCTCGAAGGGCTGAATAGCCTCCTCCTGCACCTATTGTCTATTGTAACTCTCCGGGTCAGGCAGCATCTCTAGAGATAAAGGATGGGTGACATATTGGGTTGGGACTCATCTTCAGACTGAAAGTAGAGGGGAGGAGGATCTGAAGACCAGAACAAAGCAGGGCCGTCACCAGATGACCAAGGATGGGTGGAGCCCACAATGGCCCATTGTTGGCCGGGGAAGAGGCGATTACGAAAGGATACAGGGATGCAAACAGTGGAAGTAGCAGGTCAACTAGGATGGAGGTGGGGTGTGGACTGATGGTTGGCAGGGGGTTACTTGTAGTTAGAGAAGTCAATGTTCATACCGCTGGGCTGTAAGCTGCCCAAGCGAAATATCAGGTGCTGTTCCTCCAAATTGCGTTTGGCCTCACTCTGACAATGGAGGAGGCCCAGGACAGAAAGGTCAGTGTGGGAATGGGAGGGGGAGTTAAAGTGTTTGGCAACCGAGAGATCGTGTAGGTCTAGGTGGAGTGAGCGGAGGTATTCAGCGAAATGATCGCCCAGTCTGCGCTTGGTCTCGCCGATATCTAGGAGCCCCTACTGTAACAGCAGATACAGTAGATGAGGTTGGAGGAGGTGCAAGTGAACCTCTGCCTCACCTGAAAGGACTGTCGGGGTCTCTCCCAAATATGGGACAAGGTGACGTCACAATACAATACAATATATCTTTATTGTCATTGTACAGGGCTACACCACCCCGCGCCCCATGTGACCTCACCCAGCCAGCGGCCACGTGCTCCCGCTCCACCTATGGCGGCCGCCCGGGCCGGGTTGCTAAGCAACTCCGTTAGGCGAACACACTCGGCCCCGCTCCCCGAACACACTCTGTTAGCCTACACTGTCCCGGCCTACAGTGGCCCGCGGGCCTAATAAGGGACAAGGGCGGTCTCGTACAGGACAAACCAATTTAGCCTAAAATACAGGATGCCCCGGCTAATACGGGACAGTTGGCAACCCTAGGAATAGGGACAGGTGTTGCATCTCCTGCGGTTGCTGGGGAAGGTACCTGGGGAGGGGGTGGTTTGGGTGGGAAGGGATGAGTGGACCACGGAGGGAACGGTCTCTGTGGAAAGGCGTGGAGATGGGAAGATGTGGCTGGTGGTGGGATCCTGTTGGAGGTGGCGGAAATGTGGGCGGGGTACGCGCTGCCGGCGACGGGCGGAGTGGTGCTCAGGGGGACGTGGATGTAGAGCAGCTACATGGAGCGCTGAGGAACTGGTGACGACATGGAGCAGTGGGGTCAGTGGGGGAATGGGATGGGGCAGCGAGAAAGAGTGGGAACGAGAGCCCGAGTGTGATTTGGACGCGGGCGGGCATCGTTCACGGGATCAAACCCGGCGCTCCAACGGGGATCATGCAATGTTGCGTTCCCCGCACAACCATCTTTGTCCAACGGGCTCCAGAAACACAGGCACGCTCCCGGCCCGCAACGCCACGGAGATCGGAGATAGTCCTCGTTAGTGGGAGGGCAGAACTGGTCAGGCACGCGGGAGGTGGAGGCACTGTCACCTTGAGGGGCTGCGACTCTCCCCCCAGCCCCCCCACCCCCACCCCCCGACTCCCCCCCTCCCCCCGCGGGTGGTTAGTCCTTCATCCGTCAAACCATGGCACGGCATGCACATGCCCAGCACAGCACACGGCAGGGCTGCAAACAGGCCAGGGTGGCATGGAGACTCCAGGGTGGCATGGACATTCCAGGGTGGCATAGAGACTCCAGGGTGGCATGGAGACTCCAGGGTGGCATGGACATTCCAGGGTGGCATAGAGACTCCAGGGTGGCATGGACATTCCAGGGTGGCATGGACATTCCCTGGTAGCATGGACATTCCAGGGTGGCATAGAGACTCCAGGGTGGCATGGAGACTCCAGGGTGGCATGGACATTCCAGGGTGGCATAGAGACTCCAGGGTGGCATGGACATTCCAGGGTGGTATGGACATTCCCTGGTAGCATGGACATTCCAGGGTGGCATAGAGGCTCCAGGGTGGCATAGAGACTCCAGGGTGGTATGGACATTCCAGGGTGGCATGGAAGTCCCATGGTGGCCATGAAGGTCCCAAAATGGCATGGAGGTCACGGAGATTCCATGGTTGCACAGTTTCCAAGGGTTCATAGAGGTTCATGGAGGTCCCAGGAACGCCTGTTGGTCTCAGGTGGCCTGGAGATCATGGTGATTCCAGGGGGGGGGGGGGGGGGAATGGACGATGCAATGGTGCATAGAGGTTCCAGGGTGGGCAGGAGATCTCAGTGTGGCCTGGAGGTATCAGGGTGACCTGGGGGGTAGTGTGAATTGTGAGGAAGATGCAATAAGGCTGCAGGGTGACCTGGACAGGTTGTGTGAGTGGGCGGATACATGGCAGATGCAGTTTAATGTAGATAAGTGTGAGGTTATTCACTTTGGAAGTAAGAATAGAAAGGCAGATTATTATCTGAATGGTGTCAAGTTAGGAGGAGGGGGAGTTCAACGAGATCTGGGTGTCCTAGTGCATCAGTCAATGAAAGGAAGCATGCAGGTTCAGCAGGCAGTGAAGAAAGCCAATGGAATGTTGGCCTTCGTAACAAGAGGAGTTGAGTATAGGAGCAAAGAGGTCCTTCTACAGTTGTACCGGGCCCTGGTGAGACCGCACCTGGAGTACTGTGTGCAGTTTTGGTCTCCAAATTTGAGGAAGGATATTCTTGCTATGGAGGGCGTGCAGCGTAGGTTCACTAGATTAATTCCCGGAATGGCGGGACTGTCGTATGTTGAAAGGCTGGAGCGATTGGGCTTGTATACACTGGAATTTAGAAGGATGAGGGGGGATCTTATTGAAACATATAAGATAATTAGGGGATTGGACACATTAGAGGCAGATAACATGTTCCCAATGTTGGGGGAGTCCAGAACAAGGGGCCACAGTTTGAGAATAAGGGGTAGGCCATTTAGAACGGAGATGAGGAAGAACTTTTTCAGTCAGAGGGTGGTGAAGGTGTGGAATTCTCTGCCTCAGAAGGCAGTGGAGGCCAGTTCGTTGGATGCTTTCAAGAGAGAGCTGGATAGAGCTCTTAAGGATAGCGGAGTGAGGGGGTATGGGGAGAAGGCAGGAACGGGGTACTGATTGATAGTGATCAGCCATGATCGCATTGAATGGCGGTGCTGGCTCGAAGGGCTGAATGGCCTACTCCTGCACCTATTGTCTATTGTCTATTGTCTATTGACCTGGAGATCCCAGGTTGGTCAGGAGATCTCAGAGTGGCTTGGATGTCCTTGGGTGGCCTAAAGGTCTAAGGGTGACCTGGAGATCCCAGGTTGGCCAGGAGATCTCAGTGTGGCTTAGATGTACTTAGGTGGGGCTTGAAGGTCTCAGGAAAGCCTGGAGATCTCAGGGTGCCCAGGAGCTCCCAGAACGTCTTAGGGAGCCCAGGAGACCCAAGAGTGGCCTGGAGGTCCCAGGGTGTTCAGGAGATCTCACCGTGTCCTGGAGATCTCAGGGGAACTTGGGGTGGCCTGGGCATCTCCAGATAGTGAGGCTGATTCCTTGAACACAACAGCGTGGGGCACCAGGACGAGGAATCCTTGAGGTTTGAAACCATTTTCTTTGAGTGGCTCGGTGCGGTAGGAAATGGTGACGGAGAAAGACTGTTCATCGAGGCAGCCGGAGGTCCCGCGATAAGTCCTCCAGGAATGAACCCAAGCTGCAGGCAGTCCCAGCGATGGACTCAACGTGGAACAAGACGGGGAATGGGACGGAGGTGGGACCAGTGTTGTGATGCTGATGTTTTAGGTGCCGGAGCTGTCACTGGTGTTAGAGTGGCCGTTGTTAAATTCCCTGCCCGTTAAAATTCCCCGCTGTTTATCACAGGCGGGGCGCTCCGTTAGCTCTGCCGGTACGGCACCCTTGGGTGGGATGGCAAAACGTCGTTTGAGGGAGGTGGAGTGTATTGGAATGGGGGTGGTGGGGCAAGATGGATCACAAGTGATAGGAGCAGAATTAGGCCATTCGGCCCATCTAGTCTACTCCGCCATTCAATCGTGGCTGATCTAACCCCATTCTCCTGCCTTCTCCCCGTAACCCCTGACACCCGCACTGATCAAGAATCTAGGGGCATGGGGTGAAGATGGAATGACAGGGGAGATGGAGCTGACAGCGGACATGAGGAAGAGACGGAGATAATAGAAAGCGATGGAATAACGACCTGGTACAGCAGCAGCCTGTCTCTCCATCATTGCCAGCTGCTGTCATGGACAACGCTGTGCCTCTGTGTGGTTGCGTTACCAAAGGCTTCAGATGGAGCTGTTGCTACACTAGGTAGACACAAAGTGTTGGAGTAACTCAGCGGGTCAGGCAGCATTTCTGGAGACAAAGGGCGGGTGACGTTCCGGGTCGGGACCCTTTCTCCAGGTTACCAAAGGCTGCCTGGCATTTATTGCCCACTCCCCCGTGGGTACTAAAGACTCAATCAGGCTGGCGGGCCTGCAGTCTGGACATGATGGGCCGAAGGGCCTGTTTCCGTGCCGCAGAGCTCTGTGACAAGGGTGGCTGGTTTGCTCCCTGTAAGGATGGCATCAGACCAGAGGGGCTCAATGGTCTAAACGCCTGGCCAAGCTGGCCGTCCGTGAGTCACGGCGCCAGGCGGGAGGGAGAGGGCTCTGCCCGAGCCGGCTGCCTGCCCCTTTTCCAGGGGTTACGTCTGTCCGCGCCCGGGTGGCGTTCTAGATCTTCTTGTGTTTGAGGCAGCAGAGGTTATGAAGCTGCTTCTGCTTCTGCTGTCTCTGTTTGTTGTCGTTCGTCTGACTGAGGTCAGTTGACAGGGCTCACCACGGGGTGGTCGACAACGTGAGCCCGCCCGGGCGGTGTTAGCGAGGGACCGAGCGCTGCCCACGGGCACCCTGGGGGATCTCCGGGACCGCGGGGGGTGGAATGCATCCTTGACAAGGAGTGTAAGATAGTTGTGTAACAGTCTATTGTTTGTCTTGTATTATGGAGGTGGGTTCTGTTTTGGTTTTATTGTATTGTATATATTATTTTAATATTTGAATTAATATTTTGGATTATTTTTTTAATGGTCTAAATGCCACAGCTCAGTTGGGTTTAGTTTATTGCCAGGTGTACTGTGAAAAGCTTTGGTGGCGTGCCAACCAGACAAGGGAAAGGTGGTGTTGAGATTGGGATTGCCCCTTCCGCCCATTGGCCAACCTTCTTGAATCTTCTCCAGTCCGTGAGGGGGTGACTGTTAGGGGGTTAAACAGTCTGGGGGTGACCATGCGGTGATGTCACACACAGATGTGGTCCACTCCACACCAACCATGCTACCGGTACCTTATCCTTCATCTCCGCCCGCTGCCTGTTCTGTCTATGCACCGTCCTCAGAAGGTCCTCGCGGTCTCCGGGCACCGCGGTGGGGAGGTTCTCCGCTGCCCACGGCCACCCGGGCAAGTCAGGACCCCCTGGACTCTGCCCACCAGCCGACAGAGGGAGTCCCGCGTCTCGCCCAGGTCTCCCGCTCCCCGCTTTGGCCGGTCGGCGGGCGGCAACAGCAGGGGGGGACGCGCCCTGGACCTGCTCCCGCGAGCGTTGGCACCGCGGGGGGGGCCGGGGCGTGGCGCCCACCGTCGAGGCGCTGGGCTCGTCCCAGTCCGCCGGGAAGTCTTCGGGGAGAGGGGGCAGCGGAGGGGTGGCGAGAGGGGAAACCCCCATGGTCAGTGAGATCCAGTCGGACGTGATGGACTGCAGATCGGGCGAGACCACTCTGCGGTAGTCAGGCAGCGGAGGGGGGGGTGGAGGAGATGGCGTGGGGCGAGCAGAATGACCCGAAAACTTCAAACAAAAGACAAGAGAGAGGCATAAGTCACTGGAGAGAGAGAGAGGGAGAGGCAGCAAAAGATCAATACAAAGGCACAGGTAAGGGAAGCAACAGAGAAATCTAAACAGGTATGCTCAAAACTCAATGTGTAGCAACAAAAACTGCAGGTGCTGGTTTAAATCGAAGGTAGATACAAAATGCTGGAGTAACTCAGCGGGACAGGCAGCATCTGTGGAGAGAAGGAATGGGCGGCGTTTCGGGTCAAGACCCTTCTTCAGACTGAGAGTCAGGGGAGAGGGAGACGAGAGATATGGAGGGGCAAGGTGTGAAAACGACAGATCAAAGCAGACGATGGTAAGGAAATTTCGAATGGCTCCATTACACATTACTTCAGGAATAACTGCAGTGCTTCCTGGCTAATACTGCGGTTGTACAGAGGTAGTTTGCATTGGTTACACTATGCGGCCTGCTTTGTTGTGGTCTGTTTACCCTGTGCAACTGATAATTTATTGTGTTCATAAGTTCATCAGTTGCAGGAGCAGAATTAAGCCACTCTGCCCATCAAGTCCACTCCGCCATTCAATCACGGCTGATCTATCTCTCCCTCCCAACCCTCTCAACCCCATTCACCTGCCTTCTCCCCGTAACCTCTGACACCCGTACCAATCAAGAATCTGTTGCAACTCAACAGGTCAGGCAGCATCCATGGAGGGAAATCAACAGAAAGTAGGCATGCAGGTGCAGCAGGCAGTGAAGAAAGCGAATGGTATGTTGGCATTCATAGTGAGGGGATTTGAGTATAGGAGCAGGGAGGTTCTGCTGCAGTTGTCCAGGGCATTGGTGAGACCACACCTGGAGTATTGCGTACAGTTTTGGTCTCCTAATCGGAGGAAAGACATTCTTGCCATAGAGGGAGTACAGAAAAGGTTCACCAGATTGATTCCTGGGATGGCAGGACTTTCATACGAAGAAAGACTGGATAGACTAGGCTTGTACTCGTTGGAATTTAGAAGATTGAGGGGGGATATTATAGAAACGTACAAAATTCTTAAGGGGTTGGACAGGCTAGATGCAGGAAGATTGTTCCCGATGATGGGGAAGTCCAGAACAAGGGGTCACAGTTTAAGGATAAGGGGGAAGTCTTTTAGGACCGAGATGAGAAAGTTTTTTTTCACACAGAGTTGTGAATCTGTGGAATTCTCTGCCACAGAAGGTAGTTGAGGCCAGTTCATTGGCTATATTTAAGAGGGAGTTAGATGTGGCCCTTGTGGCTAAAGGGATCAGGGGGTATGGAGAGAAGGCAGGTACAGGATACTGAGTTGGATGATCAGCCATGATCATATTGAATGGCGGTGCAGGCTCGAAGGGCCGAATGGCCTCCTCCTGCACCTATTTCCTATGGTTCTATGCCTTGGGGTTTATTGTTGTCTCTGCACAAGATAGTTTCTTATATATTGTTATTTATTGAACTTTTATAGCGGTTTTTATGCTGTTTTCTATTTCACGACATATGACAATAAAACACACTTGACTCTTGAATTGAACAGGAGAGGAGGAGGTCAAAATCAAGGCAGGGTTAATGATGGCGGAAAGGGTGAGGGTGGGGGAGTGAGTTGTGTGTAATGTGATCCTTGGTAGGGGTACAAGTAACCCTGGGAAGCAAGATGAAGGGACAATGAGTTTGGTTTCGGGTTTAGAGATACAGCGTGGAAACAAGCCCATTGGCCCACCGAGTCACGCCGACCATTGGTCGCCCGTTCGCACTAGTTCTACGTTATCCCACTTTCTCATCCACTCCCCACACACTAGGGGCAATGTACAGAGGGCCAATTAACTTACAAACCCGCACGTCTTTGGAATTGAGAGGAAACGGCACGGTGGCGCAGCGGTAGAGTTGCTGCCTTACAGCGAATGCAGCGCCGGAGACTCAGGTTGGATCCTGACTACGGGCGCCGTCTGTACGGAGTTTGTACGTTCTCCCCGTGACCTGCGTGGGTTTTCTCCGAGATCTTCGGTTTCCTCCCACACTCCAAAGACGTGCAGGTATGTAGGTTAATTGGCTGGGTAAATGTAAAAATTGTCCCTAGTGTGTGTCGGATAGTGTTAATGTGCGGGGATCGCTGGGCGGCACGGACTCGGTGGGCCGAAGGGCCTGTTTCTGCGCTGTATCTCTAAATCTAAAAAAATCTAAATCTAAACTAGAGAAAACTCACGCAGACAGGGGAAGAACGTACAAACTCCACACAGGCAGCACCCGGGGTCAGGATGGAACCGGGGTCTCTGGTGCTGTGAGGCAGCAACTCTACCGCTGCGCCACTGTGTTGCACTGACCCAGTTTTGTTATCCACACACTGAGACACTTAGCACTGGATGTGAGACAAGCAGGTGGCTTCGTTTAGTGTAGAGATACAGCACGGAGGTAGCCCTTCAGCCCACCGAGTCCGCATTGACCAACGATCACCCCGTACACTAGCTCCATTCTACACACTGGGAACAATTTACAGAAGCCAATTACCCTACGATGTGGGAGGAAACTGGAGCACCCGGAGAAAACCCACGTGGTCACAGGGAGAACGTGCAAACTCCTCACAGACAGACGGTACCCGAAGTCAGGATGGAACCGGGGTCTCTGGCGCGGTCAGGCAGCAACTCCACCACTGCACCACTCTGAGGCACTTCAGCTGACCACACACTTAGCACTGGACATGCGTGGTACAAGCATGTAACAGTAGGCACACGGTGGCGCAGCGGTAGAACTGCTACCTCACAGCGCCAGAGACCCGATCACAGGCGCTGTCTGTACGGAGTTTGTAGGTTCTCCCCGTGACCTGCGTGGGTTTTCTCCGGGTGCTCCGGTTTCCTCCCACACTCCAAAGACGTGCAGGTTTGTAGGTTAATTAGCTCCGGTTACAAGTGTAAATTGTCCCTGGTGTGTAGGAAAGCTTGCAGGGATCGCTGGTCGGCACGGTCTCGATGGGCAGAAGGGCCTGTTTCCGCCCTGTATCTTTAAACTAAACAAAACTAAGATCCTTTCCATTAAATTCAGACAATACTAGATTCAATCTAGAATTAGGGTGAACAGATGATGGAACTAGTGTGAATGGATGATTGCTGGTCGGCACGAACTCGATGGGCAGAAGGGCTTGTTTCTGCACTGTATCTCTAAACTAAACTAAGATCCATTCCATTACATTAAAGCAATATTAGATCCAATCTGGAACGAGTGTGAAGAGATGATTGTCGGTGGGCACGGACGCGGTAGGCCGAAGATGTAGGAATGCTGGTTTAAACCGAAGGTAGACACAGAATGCCGGAGTAACTCAGCGGGTCAAACAGTATCTCGGGAGAGAAGGAACGGGTGACGTTTCGGGTCTGAAGGTTCTCGACCCGAAATGGGTCTGAAGGAGGTTCTCGACCTGAAACGTCGCCCATTCCTTCTCTCCCAAGATGCTGCCTGACCCGCTGAGTTACTGCAGCATTTTGTGTCTACCTTCGGTGGGCCGAAGGGCCTGTGCGCGCGCTGTATCTCTGGGCTAAAGTACAGTCGGTGTGGCTGAGAGCTGGCGGTGAGGGAGCGGGGTACCTGTGGCGAGCTGCTGGAGCTTCGGCCTGAAGAGTAGGAGCCGGGTGGGTCGGGGTAGTCCACTGCATTCTTCACCCTGGGCCGTTTGATCACCTCCACGTACGAGACGGGGAAGATCCCCTGACGGTTGGTGCCCGAGATTCTCCCCTCAAACCAGTTTTCGTCGACTCTCCTCACGAGCGTGATGGGTTCACCCTGCGGAGGGGGGAAGGGAAGAATGAATGGCCATCACGCAGAATACACACGTGTTCCAGGGTGGCACACGCGTGCTCAAGACCACCAACACGACCAATAGTGGAATCTTGATTAAAAAAAGGTCATACTGCTGGAGGAAAAAGTCATAAGGTCAATAGACGATAGGTGCAGGAGGAGGCCATTCGGCCCTTCGAGCCAGCACCGCCATTCAATGTGATCATGGCTGATCATTCTCAATCAGTACCCCGTTCCTGCCTTCTCCCCATACCCCCCTGACTCCGCTATCCTTAAGAGCTCTATCTAGTTCTCTCTTGAATGCATTCAGAGAATTGGCCTCCACTGCCTTCTGAGGCAGAGAATTCCACAGATTTCCACAGGTCATGGGTGATAGGAGCAGAACTAGGCCATTCGGCCCATCAAGTCTACTATGCCATTCAGGGATCTATCTCTCCCTCCTCACCCCATTCTCCAGCCTTCTCCCCATAACCTCTGACACCCGTACTAATGAAGAATCTATCTGGTGAGGCCAGGAACAGAGAGATAGAGGGTATGAATTTATGGCTGAGGGGCTGGTGCAGAGAGCAGGGATTTAGATTTCTGGACCACTGGGATCTCTTCTGGGCTAGGGGTGACTTGTACAAAAGGGACGGGTTGCATCTTAACAGCAGGGGGACAAACATTCTGGCAGGCAGGTTTGCTAGTGTGACACCTGTGGCTTTAAACTAAGTAGTGGGGGGGAGGGGTTAACAAATTGTGAATATGAAGATGAGGTCAAAGGGAATACAGGAGATATTGCAAAAGACTCTCGGAAGAATGGGAACAGAAGTTCTAGAGCGGAAAAGAAATTAAGGGCAGGGCCAATTGTGAACGATGTGAGAGAGGAGGTAAATACAGAAGTTAAAGTGTTGTACTTAAATGCGCGTAGTATAAAAAATAAAGTGGATGAGCTTGAGGCTCAGTTAGTCATGGGCAAGTATGATGTTGTAGGGATCACTGAGACATGGTTACAAGAGGACCAGGGCTGGGAACTGAATATTCAGGGGTACACAACGTATAGAAAAGACAGACAGGTGGGCAGAGGGGGTGGGGTTGCTCTGATGGTAAGGAATGATATTCATTCCCTTGCAAGGGGTGACATAGAATCAGGAGATGTTGAATCAGTATGGATAGAAATGAGAAATTGTAAGGGTAAAAAGACCCTAATGGGAGTTATCTATAGGCCCCCAAACAGTAGCCTCGACATAGGGTGCAAGTTGAATCAGGAGATAAAATTGGCGTGTCAAAAATGTAATGCTACGGTGGTTATGGGAGATTTCAACATGCAGGTAGACTGGGAAAATCAGGTTGGAAATGGACCCCAGGAAAGAGAGTTTGTAGAGTGCCTTCGAGATGGATTCTTAGAACAGCTTGTACTGGAGCCTACCAGGGAGAAGGCAATTCTGGATTTAGTGTTGTGTAATGATCCTGATCTGATAAGGGGACTAGAGGTAAAAGAGCCATTAGGAGGCAGTGATCACAACATGATAAGTTTTACTCTGCAAATGGAAAGGCAGAAGGGAAAATCGGAAGTGTCGGTATTACAGTATAGCAAAGGGGATTACAGAGGCATGAGGCAGGAGCTGGCCAAAATTGATTGGAAGGAGGCCCTAGCAGGGAAGACGGTAGAACAGCAATGGCAGGTATTCCTGGGAATAATGCAGAGGTTGCAGGATCAATTTATTCCAAAGAGGTGGAAAGACTCTAAGGGGAGTAAGAGACACCTGTGGCTGACGAGGGAAGTCAGGGACAGCATAAAAATTAAGGAGAGGAAGTATAACATAGCAAAGAAGAGTGGGAAGACAGAGGATTGGGACTCTTTTAAAGAGCAACAAAAGTTAACTAAAAAGGCAATACGGGGAGAAAAGATGAGGTACGAGGGTAAACTAGCCAATAATATAAAGGAGGATAGCAAAAGTTTTTTTAGGTACGTGAAGAGGAAAAAAATAGTCAAGGCAAATGTGGGTCCCTTGAAGACAGAAGCAGGGGAATTTATTATGGGGAACAAAGAAATGGCAGACGAGTTAAACCGTTACTTTGGATCTGTCTTCACTGAGGAAGATACACACAATCTCCCAAATGTTCTAGGGGCCGGAGAACCTAGGGTGATGGAGGAACTGAAGGAAATCCACATTAGGCAGGAAATGGTTTTGGGTAGACTGATGGGACTGAAGGCTGATAAATCCCCAGGGCCTGATGGTCTGCATCCCAGAGTACTTAAGGAGGTGGCTCTAGAAATAGTGGAAGCATTGGAGATCATTTTTCAATGTTCTATAGATTCAGGATCAGTTCCTGTGGATTGGAGGATAGCAAATGTTATCCCACTTTTTAAGAAAGGAGGGAGAGAGAAAACGGGTAATTATAGACCAGTTAGTCTGACATCAGTGGTGGGGAAGATGCTGGAGTCAATTATAAAAGACGAAATTGCTGAGCATTTGGATAGCAGTAACGGGATCATTCCGAGTCAGCATGGATTTACGAAGGGGAAATCATGCTTGACAAATCTACTGGAATTTTTTGAGGATGTAACTAGGAAAATTGACAAGGGAGAGTCAGTGGATGTGGTGTACCTCGACTTTCAGAAAGCCTTCGACAAGGTCCCACATAGGAGATTAGTGGGCAAAATTAGGGCACATGGTATTGGGGGTAGGGTACTGACATGGATAGAAAATTGGTTGACAGACAGAAAGCAAAGAGTGGGGATAAATGGGTCCCTTTCGGAATGGCAGGCAGTGACCAGTGGGGTACCGCAAGGTTCGGTGCTGGGACCCCAGCTATTTACGATATACATTAATGACTTAGACGAAGGGATTAAAAGTACCATTAGCAAATTTGCAGATGATACTAAGTTGGGGGGTAGTGTGAATTGTGAGGAAGATGCAATAAGGCTGCAGGGTGACTTGGACAGGTTGTGTGAGTGGGCGGATACATGGCAGATGCAGTTTAATGTAGGTAAGTGTGAGGTTATTCACTTTGGAAGTAAGAATAGAAAGGCAGATTATTATCTGAATGGTGTCAAGTTAGGAGGAGGGGGAGTTCAACGAGATCTGGGTGTCCTAGTGCATCAGTCAATGAAAGGAAGCGTGCAGGTTCAGCAGGCAGTGAAGAAAGCCAATGGAATGTTGGCCTTCGTAACAAGAGGAGTTGAGTATAGGAGCAAAGAGGTCCTTCTACAGTTGTACCGGGCCCTGGTGAGACCGCACCTGGAGTACTGTGTGCAGTTTTGGTCTCCAAATTTGAGGAAGGATATTCTTGCTATGGAGGGCGTGCAGCGTAGGTTCACTAGGTTAATTCCCGGAATGGCGGGACTGTCGTATGTTGAAAGGCTGGAGCGATTGGGCTTGTATACACTGGAATTTAGAAGGATGAGGGGGGATCTTATTGAAACATATAAGATAATTAGGGGATTGGACACATTAGAGGCAGATAACATGTTCCCAATGTTGGGGGAGTCCAGAACAAGGGGCCACAGTTTGAGAATAAGGGGTAGGCCATTTAGAACGGAGATGAGGAAGAACTTTTTCAGTCAGAGGGTGGTGAAGGTGTGGAATTCTCTGCCTCAGAAGGCAGTGGAGGCCAGTTCGTTGGATGCTTTCAAGAGAGAGCTGGATAGAGCTCTTAAGGATAGCGGAGTGAGGGGGTATGGGGAGAAGGCAGGAACGGGGTACTGATTGAGAGTGATCAGCCATGATCGCATTGAATGGCGGTGCTGGCTCGAAGGGCTGAATGGCCTACTCCTGCACCTATTGTCTATTGTCTATTGTCTATCTATCTCTGCCTTAAAAAATATCCACTGACTTGGCCTCCACAGCCTTCTGTGGCCAAGAATCCCACAGATTCACCGCCCTCTGACTAAAGATTTCCCTCCTCATCTCCTTCCTTAAAGAACGTCCTTTAATTCTGAAAGCAACACAAAGTGGACGTGGGGCGCAGTTTCAAAGGAGATGGGCAGGGCACGTTGTTTAGACAGCGGGTGCCTGGAACGCACTGCCGGAGATAATGGTTGAGGCAGGTAGGATCGTGGCAGTTCAACTACTCACTCCACCATTTAGGACTGAGATGAGGAAAAACCTTTTCAGCCAGAGAGTTGTGAATCTGTGGAATTCTCTGCCTCAGAAGGCAGTGGAGGCCGATTCACTGGATGTATTCAAGGGAGAGTTGGATAGAGTTCTTAAGGCTAACAGAATCAAGGGATATGGAGAGAAAGCAGGGACGGGGTACTAATTCTGGATGATCAGCCATGATCATATTGAATGGCGGTGCTGGCTCGAAGGGCCAAATGGCCTACTCCTGCACCTATTTTCATTGTATCTATGTAGCTAAAAGAACTTTGGATAGGCACATGGATATACAGGGAATGAAGGGATATGGATTATGTGCAGGTATATACTGGAAGTGAAGGTCTTGGGTTCATGTTCGTGGTGTGCTTTGTGGGCCGAAGGGCCTGTTTCTGTGCTGAAGGGCCTGTTTCTGTGCTGAAGGGCCTGTTTGTGGGCCAAAGGGCCTGTTTCTGTGCTGAAGGGCCTGTTTCTGTGCTGAAGGGCCTGTTTGTGGGCCGAAGGGCCTGTTTCTGTGTTCTCTGTCCTAAAGGGCAGCATGGTGGCGCAGCGGTAGAGTTGCTGCCTCACAGCGCCAGAGTCCTGGGTTCGATCCTGACTATGGGTGCTGTCTGTACGGAGCTTGTACGCTCTCCCCGTGACCTGTGTGGGTTTTCTCCAGGAGCTCCAGTTTCCTCCCACAGGTTTGTAGGTTAATTGGCTTCAGTAAAGTTGTAAATTTTCCCTAGAGTGTGCGGGATAGATTGAGTGTGCAGGGAGATTCTGGTCGGCGCGGACGGACTCAGTGGGCCGAAGGGCCTATTTCCACGCTGTATCTCTAAAATTAAAATTAAACCCAAAGCTAAATGCAACTCCTTGTCGGACTGGAGACTGCAGTGCTGGAATCTCAAGCTAAAAACAAACTGCTGGTGGAAGACCATAAGGCATAGGAGCAGAATTAGGCCATTCAGCCCATCGAGACTGCTCCACCATTCAATGATGGCTGATCTATTTTTCCCTCCCCATCCTATTCTTCAGCCTTCTCCCCGTAACCTATGACACCCTCACAAATCAAGAACCTATTAAACTCTGGGTTTCAACCCAAAACGTCACCCATTCCTTCTCTCCAGAGATGCTGCCCGTCCCGCTGAGTTAGAGTCATAGAGTCATAGAGTCCTACAGCACAGAAAGAGGCCCTTCGGCCCATCGTGTCCGCGCCGCCCGTTACCAAACACAGTCTAATTTTAATCCCATTTTCCCGCATTTGGACCGTAGCCCCGAATGTTGTAGCATTTCAAGTGCCCATCCAAATGCCTCTTAAACGTTGTGAGTGTTCCCGCCTCCACCACCACCCCAGGCAGTGAGTTCCAGACTCCAACCACCCTCTGGGCGAAAAAGTTCTTTCTCACATCCCCCCGAAACCTCCCTCCCCTTACCCTGTATCTATGTCCCCTCGTTGTTGAACCTTCCAACAGTGGAAGAAGTTCCCCGCCATCTACCTTATCTATGCCCCTCATGATCTTGTACACCTCGATCATGTCCCCTCTCAGCCTTCTCTGCTCCAGGGAAAACAACCCCAGTCTGCTCAGTCTCTCCTCATAGCCGAGGCCCTTCATCCCCGGCAGCATCCTGGTGAATCTCCTCTGCACCCTCTCCAAAGCTATCACATCCTTTCTATAATGTGGTGACCAGAACTGTACACAATACTCCAGCTGTGGCCTCACCAGTGTTCTGTACAATTCCATCATTACCCCCCTACTTTTATATTCGATGCCCCGGCTAATGAAGGCCAGTAACCCATATGCCTTTTTGACCACCCTGTCCACCTGTCCTGCTGCCTTCAAGGACTTGTGTACCTGTACTCCAAGGTCCCTCTGTACCCCTGTCTTCCCTAGGGTCCATATGTCTATATGTCTATATGTCTATATGTCTATCTTCGATTTAAACCAGCATCTGCAGTTCTTTCCTGCACTTATTAAACTCTGTTGCCTTGGCCTCCACTGCCATCTAGTATAGTTTAGTTAGTTTAGTTTAGTACCACCCTCTGGCTAAAGAACTTCCTTCGTATCTCCATTCGGAAGGCACGTCCTTTTATTCGTAAGCAGTGTCCTCTGTTCCTCGACTCTCCCATTACTGGTAACATCCTTTCCACATTCCACAGGGCTTTTATCATCCATTATTTCAGTGGGGGAACATTCCT
The DNA here is from genome assembly GCF_053455715.1 of Rhinoraja longicauda. NCBI lineage: Eukaryota > Metazoa > Chordata > Chondrichthyes > Rajiformes > Arhynchobatidae > Rhinoraja > Rhinoraja longicauda. The sequence continues at coordinate 3,289,782 of NC_135987.1, read as the reverse complement.
TGCCAGCTTTAATGGAAACATCTGGGATCAGGCCGAGGAAATCCGTTGGAATGTTTTCCGACTACTGTGAACTTTGTATGTTAATGGCAAAGGGCACTTCCTCTCCCTGGGGTCTGGAGCGGGGGGGGGGGGGGGCACAGCTAAGATCCCAACGTTGCACCTCAGTGAAAACCTTCGCAAATCCTCAACGGGGCAGGACAGAGGGGGGAGTTTCCCCCCCCCCCCCCCCCCGACTCTCAGTCTGAAGGAGGGTCTCGACCCTAAACGTCACCTATTCCTTTTCTCCGCAGATGCTGCCAGTCCCGCTGAGTTTAGCTTGGAGATACAGCGTGGAAACAGGCCCTGCGGCCCACCGGGTCCGCCCCGACCAACGATCACTAGCACTATCTTACACACACACACCAGGGCCAATTTTACTTGAGGCCAGTCAACCTACAAACCCGCACGTCTTTTCGAGTGTGGGAGGAAACCAGAGCACCCGGAGAAAACCCACCCAACGTTCAAATTCCGTACAGGCAGCACCCGTGGTCAGGATCGAACCTGGGTATCAGGCGCTGTGAGGCAGCAACTCTACCGCTGCGCCACCGTGCCAAGCCTTCTTCAGACGTCTTCAGACTAGCTGCTTTGTTACACTATACGATCTAAACCCCAGCTTCACTCCGGAAGAATGTGATCCGGAAGAATGTGACTCAATTCTTATATCTCACAGCCTGTGACTTTTCATCTCTACGATTTATCCGACCATGTGGCTATCAGCTAAATCCCTCACCTGTATCCACCTATCACTTGCCGGTCTTTGTCCTGCCCCCTCCTCTCCCAGGGGGGTTGGGGATGGGGGGGGGGGGGGGTGACGAGAGTGGGGGGGAGGGGAGTACAGTGACCGTTCACACCCACAGTATGCGCTGCTTGGAAAGTTTAGTTTAGTTTAGGGATACAGCGTGGAAACAGGCTCTTCGGCCCACCGAGTCCACGCCGACCAGCGAACCCCGCACATTAACACTATCCTACACGCACTAGGGACAATTTTTACATATGTACATATAGTTACATATACACCCAGCCAATTAACCTACACACCTGTACGTCTTTGGAGTGTGGGAGGAAACCGAAGTTCTCGGAGGAAAACTCACGCAGGTCACGGGGAGAACGTACAAACTCCGTACAGACGGGATCGAACCCGGGTCTCTGGCACTGTAAGCGCTAAAAGGCAGCAACTCTACCGCTGCGCCACCGTGCCGCCCTTAATGTTCACGCTTGCCCGAACGGGGCCACTTGTGAAGTGGTAGGCGGCCACTCGGCCCGTAGAGTCTGTGCCAGCCCACAGAGCCGACCGTCCCAGCCCATCCCTCTGTCGGTAAACCAGGGACGGCCGGGATCGCCCCCCCGCTCCTCACCTTTCGGAAGGACATTTCCACGTGCGTGTCGCCGGTGAAGTTGAAGCGTCCCACGGCTTCACCGTACTCCAACACCTGCAGCGGCGGCGGCTTCTTCGGCTGTGCGCGCTCCGTTGGAGGCAGCAGCTGGAACGCAGAAAACCGGTTAGCGATTAAAAAAAACAACACAAACTTCAGACGTTCCCGCGGCAAAATGAAGTCGGGTTCGATCCCGACTACAAAATTAAACTAAACGGTGGCGCAGTGCGTGGAGTTGCTTCCTCGCAGCGCCGGAGACCCGGGTTCGATCCCGACTACGGGCGCTGTCTGTACGGAGTTTGTACGTTCTCCCCGTGACCTGCGTGGGTTTTCTCCGAGATCTTTGGTTTCCTCCCACACTCCAAAGACGTACAGGTTTGTAGGTTAATTGGCTTGGGTTTGTACACTTGGCATAAGTTTAAATTGTTCCCAGTGTGTGTCGGCTTGTGTTAATGTGTCCGGGGATCGCCAGTCGGCATCCACTCGGTGGGCCGAAGGGCCTATTTCCACGCTGTATCTCTAAACTAAATTAAACTAAACTAAACTAAAATCATTGTCTGCTTTCATAAGTTCATAAGTGCTAGGAGCAGAATTAGGCCATTCGGCCCATCAAGTCTACTCCGCCATTCAATCATGGCTGATCTATCTCTCCCTCACAACCCCTTTCTCCTGCCTTCTCCCCATAACCCCTGACACCCGCACTAATCAAGAATCTGTCAATCTCCGCCTTAAAAATATCCACTGACTTGGCCTCCACAGCCATCTGTGGCAATGAATCCCACAGATTCACCACCCTCTGACTGAAGAAATTTCTCCTCATGCAGGAGTAACTCAGCGGGGTCAGGCAGCATCTTTAGACTTTAGAGATAAGGCATGGAAACAGGCCTTTCGGCCCACCGAGTCCATGCCGACCAGCAATCCCCGCGCACTAGTTCTATCGTACACACCAGGGACAATTAACCTACAAATCTGCATGTAAACCAGAGCTCCCAGAGAAAACCCACGTGGTCGCAGTGAGAACGTGCAGACAGTCAGAATTGAACCCAGCTGTAAAAACATCTCTGGCGGTGTAAGGCAGCAGCTCTACTGGAGGACATGGATCGGTCACGTTTCGGGTCAGGGCCCTTCTTCGGTCTGATTGTTGTGGGGTGGGGGGGAAGGGGGAGAAAGCTGGAAGACAGATGGGGGGGGCAAGACAAAACCAGGTGAGCGATAGGTGGATACGGGTGAGGGATTTAGCTGATCGGCAGATAGTCAAATGGCAGATGTCAAGTCAAAAGGCAATTGGATAAGGACCATAGGTGCCGATTGTGAAGTCAGAGGAAGGAATGCAAGAGGAAGGGGTGAAAGGGGTCTAGGTGGGGTACAGGGAAGATAAAGAAGGGGAGGGAGGGAGGGAGAGAGGGAGGGAGGGAGGGAGGGAGGGAGGGAGGGAGGGAGGGAGGGAGGGAGGGAGAGAAGGAGAGAGGGAGGGAGGGAGGGAGGGAGAGAGGGAGAGAGGGAGGGAGGGAGGGAGGGAGGGAGGGAGGGAGGGAGGGAGGGAGAGAAGGAGAGAGGGAGGGAGGGAGAGAGGGAGGGAGGGAGGGAGGGAGGGAGGGAGGGAGGGAGGGAGGGAGGGAGGGAGGGAGGGAGGGAGGGAGGGAGGGAGGGAGGGAGGGAGGGAGGGAGGGAGGGAGGGAGGGAGGGAGGGAGGGAGGGAGAAAAGGAGGGAGGGAGAGAGGGAGGGAGGGAGGGAGGGAGGGAGGGAGGGAGGGAGGGAGGGAGGGAGGGAGGGAGGGAGGGAGGGAGGGAGGGAGGGAGGGAGGGAGGGAGGGAGGGAGGGAGGGAGGGAGGGAGGGAGGGAGGGAGGGAGGGAGGGAGGGAGGGAGGGAGGGAGGGAGAAAACAAATAAATAAATAAATAAATAAAGAGGTGTGTTGTTTGTAGGTTAGTTCCCCAGAATTGGAGGTCAACGTTCATACCATTGGGCTGCCAACTACCCAAACGGAATACGAGATGCTGTTCCTCCAGTTTGGGCTGGGCCTCACTCTGACAATGGAGGAGGCCCAGGACAGAGAGGCCAGCGTGGGAATGTGGGAGATAAAATGGCTGGCAACCGGGAGATTCTCCAGGCATTGGTGGACCGAGCGCAAGCGTTTGGCGAAACGGTCGGCGAGTGTACAAGTGAACCTCAGGTGGACAGAGTCACGTCCCACAGCGAGCCTCGTTACCTCGATGTACGACCGGGGGAAGATCCCGACACGCCCATGGTGCTCCCCCTCGTACCAGTTCTGGTCTATCTGCCTGTAGATGTAGACTATGTCTCCCTTCTGGAACGGCAGCTCCCTGGAGCCAAACAAGAGTGCAGTTAGTGTGGAGAGCAACAAGGAGCCAGCATGACTGTGATCCGAAACCACCGACTCCCAGCGGCCCCAATCCACCTGCGAATTGCAGCAAACTGTGGACGCAGCCCAGACCATCGCACAAACCAACCTCCCTTCCATTGACTCCATCTACACCTCACACTGCCTCGGCAAGGCCAGCAGCATCATCAAGGACCAGCCTCACCCCGGTCATTCCCTCTTCTCCCCTCTCCCATCGGGCAAGAGGTACAGAAGTGTGAAAACGCACACCTCCAGATTCAGGGACAGTTTCTTCCCGGCTGTTATCAGACAACTGAACCATCCTACCACACCCAGAGAGCAGTCCTGAACTACGACCTACCTCATTGGTGACTCTTGGACTCTCGGATCTCGGACCCTCCCTTTCCTGTTTAACTAGGGGGTGCCAACTATCTCACTCCCAAATAAGGGACAAGGTGACGTCACTGCCCCGTGCCCCACGTGACCTCACCCAGCCAGGGCCATGTGCTCCCGCTCCACCAATGATGGCCACCCGGGCCGGGAGGCGGGTTGCTACACAACCTCCGTTAGGCGGCTCCCGGGCCTCCAGGCCTACACTGTTTGGACCTACACTGTCCGGGCCTATAGCATCCGGGCCTACAGCACCCGGGCCTACAGTGTCTGGGCCTTCAGCGTCTGGGCCTACAGTGTCCATCCGGGCCTACAGCGTCTGGGCCTACAGTGTCCATCCGGGCCTACAGCGTCTGGGCCTACAGTGTCCAGGCCTAGTGTCTGGGCCTACAGTGCCCGGGCCTACAGTGCCTGGGCCTACAGTGCCCGGGCCTACAGTGTCTGGGCCTACAGTGTCCGGGCCTACAGTGTCCGGGCCTAATGCAGGACAAGGGCGGTCCCGTACGGAACAAACCAATTTAGCCCAAAATACGGGATGTCCCGGCCAAAGATGGAACAGTTGACAACCCAAGTTTAACCCCATTCTCCTGCCTTCTCCCCACAACCCTCGACACCCCCCCCCCCCCCCCCACCCTTCCCTTTCTCCCTGAAAAGTTTAAAGTAGATGTGGGGGGAACGTTTTTTAGAGGGTGGTAGGAGCCTGGAATGTGCTGCTGGGGGTAGTGGTTTATTAGATGTGATTATCACAGTGGAGCAATCAGATGCAGCAATGGAAAATCTTTCAGTTAAATAACGTACCCCAGTGCGTCCAATGTCACAACCCTGTAGGTGGGTCTCAGTGTTCATATGTTCATCAGTGATAGAAGCAGAATTAGGCCATTCGGCCCATCAAGTCTACTCCGCCATTCAATCATGGCTGATCTATCTCTCCCTCCAAACCCCACTCTCCTGCCTTCTCCCCATAACCCCTGACACCCGCACTAATCAAGAATCTATCTATCTCTGCCTTAAAAATATCCATTGACTTGTCCTCCACAGCCGTCCGTGGCAAAGAATTCCACAGATTCACCACCCTCTGACTAAAGAAATTTCTCCTCATCTCCTTCCTAAATGAACGGCCTTTAATTCTGAGGCTGTGCCCTCTGGTCTTAGACTCTCCCACTAGTGGAAACATCCTCTCCACATCCACTCTATCCAGGCCTTTCACTATTCTGTACGTTTCAATGAGGCCCCCCTCATTCTTCTAAACCCCAGTGAGTACAGGCCCATTGCCGACAAACGCTCATCATGTGTTTAAGAGGCTTTTAAATAGGCACATGAATGTGAAGGGAATGGAGATGGATTACATGCAAGCAGAAAGGATTAGTTTCATTCGGCACCATGACCAGCCATCAGCGAAGGGCCGAATGGCCTCCTCCTGCACCTATTGTCTATAGCACAGTCATTGTGGGACAAAGGCCTGTCCTGTTCTGTACTATTCTATGTAGACACAAGAGACTGCAGATGCTGAGATTCTGAGCAAAACACAAGGTGCTGGAGGAACTCAGCGGGTCGGGCAGCATCTCTGAAGGAAACAGCCAGATAATGTTTTTTGTCGAACAAAAACTGCAGATGCTGGTTAAAATCGAAGGTAGACACAAAATGCTGGAGTAACTCAGCGGGTCAGGCAGCATCTCGGGAGAGAAGGAATGGGTGACGTTTCGGACCGAGACCCTTCCTCAGACTGATGTCAGGGGAGGGGGCGGGACAAAGATAGGATGTAGTGGGAGACAGGAAGACTAGTGGGAGAACTGGGAAGGGGAGGGGATAGAGAGGGAAAGCAAGGACTATCTGAAGTTAGAGAAGTCAATGTTCATACCGCTGGGGTGCAAGCTGCCCAAGTGAAATATGAGGTGCTGTTCCTCCAATTTGCGCTGGGCCTCACTCTGACAATGGAGGAGGCCCAGGACAGAAAGGTCAGTGTGGGAATGGGAGGGGGAGTTGAAGTGTTTTTGATCGGGATGGTGACGCAGCGGTAGAGTTGCTGTCTTGCTGGGTTTTACCCTGACCTGGGGTGTTTTCTGTACGGAGTTTGTACATTCTCTTTATGACAGTGTGGGTTATCTCTGAGTGCTCATCTGCAAACTTGCTAGTTACCCAAACTAATGAAGAATCTATCTATCTCTGCCTTAAATATATCCACTGCCTTGGCCTCCACAGCCTTCTGTGGCAATGAATTCCACAGATTCACCACCCTCTGACTAAAGAAATTCCTCCTCATCTCCTTCCCAAATCTGCTAATTTAGTTTAGTTTAGTTTAGGGCAAATATACTAGAGGAACAAGATGGACCACTCTGTTGAAATCGCCCATACTGAAGTGTAGTACGCAAAGGAGCGTAACGTCCGCCATTTTAGTAAGCAAAACCCGCCGTTTGCTCTGCCTCTCGCAGTGTAATCAGTGTTTTGGGGGAACAGTATGTGTGATGATACCATTAAAATGCAGAATATATCTCATCTATCAATTCACAGATTTTTGTTATTTTTCTTTTTAAATGTTTCTGCAAGTTTCCACCTACTAAAATGGCGCCGTGACGTGCTACGGTTTTTAGGGTCGAGTGATCTATCTTGCTCCTCTAGTATCTTTGGTTGAGGGATACAGTGCGGAAACAGGCCCTTCGGCCCACCGAGTCCGCACCGACCATCGATCACCCTGCACACTTGGCACTATTCTACACACTAGGGACAATTTACAATTTGCAAAAGCCAATTAACCAACAAACCTGCACATCTTTGGACTGTGGGAAGAAACCGGAGCACGCGGAGAAAACCCACGCGGGTCACGGAGAGAGCGTGCAGACTCCACACCGACGGTTCGTAAGTGGTAGGAGTAGGAGCAGAGTCAGCAGCTGGAGTCAAGCGAAATCCGGATCAAACCTGAGTTTCCCATGCTGCAAGGCGGTAAATCTACCGCTGTGCCACCCTTTCTCTGTGTTAAATTCCAAGAACCATTCCTCAGCACACAGATCAAGATCCTGCTGCAATTTCTCTCAACCACCTTCACTATCTGCAATGCCTCCTGCTTCTGTGGCACCCGCAAACTAGCCATGTGCCTTCTCATCCAAGTTATTGCAATTGGCGGGGGAAAAAACTTTGTACTCACTTCAGCGTCTGGGCTTTGAAGTCAAACTTGGCTCTGGCGGGCAGCATCTGGAAATGGAGAGCAGGGCACAGGTTAACGACAGAGCCAGCGAGCCTCAGCGCACTCAAAGAGCCAACAACGCCGTGAATGGAATGGTTAGTGAAACGGACTTCGAATCGACCGCAAGCACAAGGAAGTTGGCGGTTTCCCAAGCTGAAGCCACACACACACACACACACACACACACACTCTCTCTGCATTCTTCAGTAGCACTGTGCTCAGGACAAGCAGGCTAATGGTGACCTTTCACCAGCTCACGCTCACAATGGGACACTTAATCTGTTCACTGGTTCTCTCTGGGTGCACAGTAATTGCACCCTTGAGATTCGGGCCCTTTGTTCCGAGTTCTAGTTGGAATAATAGATCCTGCAACGTCTATCCGAAAACACAAATAACTGGGTTAACGCACGATGAGCTCACTGGATGTTTTCAAGAGAGAGTTGGATTTAGCTCTTAGGGCTAACGGAATCAGGGGGTATGGGGAGAAAGCAGGAACGGGGTACTGATTTTGGATGATCAGCCATGATCATGTTGAATGGCGGTGCAGGCTCGAAGGGCCGAATGGCCTACTCCTGCACCTATTTTCTAAGATTCAATGTTTTTAAGGATTGAACCGGGGTCTAAGGTGACGCGAGGCAGTAGCTCCACCAGCTAAGCCACTGTGTTGCCCCTCGATCCATCTGTAGCACGACCCAGTACGTTTTAGATCGGTTGAATAGGTTGGAAGGATTGACTTGGATAAATGGATCTGAGTGGAGGTTTGTGTAGGTGGGAACTGCAGATGCTGTTTAAACTGAAGATCGACACAAAATGCTGGAGTAACTCAGTGGGACAGGCAGCATCCCATTCCTTGTATCCAGTGGGTGGCACGGTGGCGCAGCGGTAGAGTTGCTGCCTTACAGCACTTGCAGCGCCGAATACGCCGGTTCGATCCCGGCTACAACTGCTGTCTGTACGGAGTTTGTACGTTCTCCCCGTGACCTGCGCGGGTTTTCTCCAGGTGCTCCAGTTTCCTCCCACACTCCAAAGACGTACAGGTTTGTAGGTTAATTGCCTTGGTGTATGTGTAGGGTAGTGATAATGTGCGGGGTTCGCTTTTCGGTATGGACTCGGTGGGCCAGAGGGCCTGCTTCCGCGCTGTATCTCTAAACTAAACTAAATTAAATTAGATGCTGAGTGGCGACTTGCTGAGAGTGGCGAGGCCTAGGCCAAGAGGTCACGCCCCAGGTTCAAAGGTCAACCATGTGCGTGCGGGGGGAGAGAGGAATTCTCTGCCACAGAAGGTAGTTGAGGCCAGTTCATTGGCTATATTTAAGAGGGAGTTAGATGTGGCCCTTGTGGCTAAAGGGATCAAGGGGTATGGAGAGAAGGCAGGTACAGGTTACTGAGCTGGATGATCAGCCATGATCATATTGAATGGCGGTGCAGGCTCGAAGGGCCGTATGGCCTACTCCTTCTATGTTTCTATGTTTCTAATCTGTTGTCCCTTCCATCAATGTGAGCCTCCTGTAATATCCTGCATTGCACTAGCACCCAATCCCTGGGCCCATTGGGTGTCTGAGCTTGCAAGGCATCAGCTTACTCTAGCAAGAGATCTTCAGGGGCGAGTTCAAATCCTTCCTGACCTCTGATCCATGCATGCAAGGACGCTAATATGGTTGCCAACTGTCCCGTATTAGCCGGGACATCCCGTATTTTGGGCTAAATTGGTTCTGTCCTGTACGGGATCGCCCTTGTCCCGTATTAGGCCCGGGGCTGCGCTGTAGGCCCGGACACTTTAGGCCCCGACGCTGTAGGCCCCGACAGTTCAGCTCCCGACACTCTGGGTTTCCGACAGTTTAGCTCCGGACAGTGTAGGCCGGGAGGCCCGGGCGCCGCCCAATGGAGGTTGCATAGCAACCCGCCTCTCTGCCCCGGCGGCTGCCATTGGTGGAGCGGGAGCACGTGGCCGCTGGCTGGGTGAGATCACGTGGGGCGCGGGGCGGTGACGTCACCTTGTCCCGTATTTGGGCAGCGAGATAGTCGGCACCTACATACAACTCACACATGTATGCGTGAATTCACTGCCACAGATGGCGGTGGAGGCCAAGTCAATGGATAATTTTAAGGCGGAGATTGGCTTAGTCAGGGGGTATGGGGAGAAAGGAGAAGAATGGGGTTGAGAGGGAAAGATACTGTAGATCAGCCATGGTTGAATGGCGGAGTAGACTTGATGGGCCGAATGGCATAATTCTGCTCCGAGAACTCATGAACTGATACCATGCCCCACATGAAATTAGGCAAGGGAGCACCACATACACACACATACACAACACACCTGCAATGTTCATTCACTCTGGTTCTCTCCCCACAGATGCTGCCTGAGTGTTCCAGCATTTTGCCTTTATAATGCACACACAGTCCACACGTGGAAATGCTGCTTAATGCACATGCTTAGGTGCCACAGTGGTGCAGCTGGTAGTGCCACTCGCTTGCGGTTCCAGGGAACGGGGTTCCAACCTTGCCTTGGGTGCTGTCTGTGTGGATTCTGCAGGTTATCTCTGCAGCCTTTAGACTTTAGAGATACAGTGTGGAAACAGGCCCTTTGGCCTACCGAGTCCGCGCCGACCAACAACACGGTGGCGCAGCGGTAGAGTTGCTGCCTTACAGCGAATGCAGCGCCGGAGACTCAGGTTCGATCCTGACTACGGGTGCTGTCTGTACGGAGTTTGTACGTTCTCCCCGTGACCTGCGTGGGTTTTCTCCGAGATCTTCGGTTTCCTCCCACACTCCAAAGACGTACAGGTATGTAGGTTAATTGGCTGGGCAAATGTAAAAGTTGTCCCTAGTGGGTGTAGGATAGTGTTGGTGTGCGGGGATCGCTGGGCGGCGCGGACTCGGTGGGCCGAAGGGCCTGTAAATCTCTAAACGATCACCCTGTCCGCTACCCTGTACACACGAGGGACAATTTTGGTTACAACTTACCAAAGCCAATTAACCAACAAATCTGTATGTCCTTGGAGTGTGGGAGGAAACCAGAGCACCCGTGTACTAGTTCAATCCTGCACACTAGGGACAAGTTACAGTAGCCAATTAAGCTACAAACTCGCACGTCTTTAGAATGTGGGAGGGACAAACAGCGGGACAAACTCCGTACAAACAGCGCCCGTAGTCAGGATCGAACCAGGACCTCTGGCACTGTGAGGCGGCAACTCTACCGATGCCCAACAGTGCAGTACATTTTCTGGTTTCCACTCACATCCTAAAGAGGGTAGGTTAATTGGCTGCTGTAATTTAACCCATGATAGAATGCCCAACTTGCCCACACCGACCAACATGTCCCATCTACACTAGTCCCACCTAGGGTCGCCAACTTCCTCACTCCCAAATACAGGACAAAGGGTGACGTCACCGCCCCGCGCCCCACGTGACCTCACCCAGCCAGCGGCCACGTGCTCCCGCTCCACCAATGGCTGCCACGCTGTGTCTCTGAACTAAACTCAAGGGGTTCCCGAAAGAGAGGAGTCGGAGTGAGCTCAGCAACGGGACAATCTACAAACATGTTGCAATCACACACTGGGTAGCCGTGAACTACACCGGCTCCAAACCCGGACACGCAGGATTCCTTTGATTTAGCAAAACCTGGTGAATCCACCACCTCATTTAACCCGCACAACCTCCCCAAGCACCACACCCACAGTGAGGAGAGGGGTTAGCGAGGCACAGGGCCAGGCCACAGGCTGTGCCATAGGGCGCACTAAACGGCAGCGGAGAACACCAGCACAGAGGGGTGGGAATGTTCCCCACACGCACACACGTGCACACACTTACACACACTTCCACACACACACACACACGTGCACACATTTCCACACACACACACGTGCACACACTTACACACACATGCACACACTTCCACACACACACACGTGCACACTTCCACACACACACACGTCCACACACTTCCACACACACACGTGCACACACTTCCACACACACACACACGTGCACACACTTCCACACACACACACACACGTGCACACACTTTCACACTCACACGTGCACACACTTCCACACACACACGCACACTTCCACACACATGTGCACACGCTTCCACACACACGTGCACACTTACATACACGCGTGCACACACACGTGCACTTACACACACACGTGCGCACACTTCCACACACACACACGTGCACACTGTTCCACACACACACACACGTGCACACACTTCCACACACACACGTGCACACTTCCACACACCACACTTGCACACACACGTGCACACACTTCCACACACACACATGCACACACTTCCACACACACACGTGCACACACTTCCACTCACACGTGCACACACTTCCACACACACACGCACACTTCCACACACATGTGCACACGCTTCCACACACACGTGCACACTTACATACACGCGTGCACACACACGTGCACTTACACACACACGTGCGCACACTTCCACACACACACACACGTGCACACTGTTCCACACACACACACACACATGCACACACTTACACACACACGTGCACACGTGTATACACTTACACACATGTGCATACACTTACACACATACACACACACAGGCATGTACTTACACATACACACAAGCACACACACACATGTATATACTTACGCACATACACGCGCACAGGCATGCATTTACACGCGCGTGTATACACTTATACATGCACACACGTGTATACACTTACACACGCACACACAGGCATGCACTTACACACACACATGTGTATACACTTACGCACACACAGGCACACACACATGTTCATACAATTACACATGCACACACATGCATACTTACACACACACAAGCACACATACATGCACACACACACAAGCATCCACTTACACGCACACGCACTCATCCATACACACTCACGCACACATACACACACACTCACGCACAAACACTCACACATTCACGCACACACACACACGTACCACAGCCACGAGGGTGAACTATGAGGTGGGTTTGACCATGTCAGCCCGCCAGCGATGCAGCCCTGCGCCACATTGCACCACAGTTAGCGACCATTGCAGGGTTAGTCCCCGTAAGCGGCAGAACGCCAGGCGATGGCACAGCACAGCAGGCGGGAGGGAGATGGCGGACATTGCTGGGGGGGGGGGTCGGGTTGAGCGCCGATCTAAGCGGAACCGACCTCTGACCCTGATCGCCTCCTTGCTGCCTCATCAATGTCAAGGAGCTCCCCAAACCTCTCATTAGTGATAAATTGGTGGTGAGTGAGGGCGATGCCCGTGTGCCTTCTGGCTGCTATGTCAGCCTCCTCTTGTTCCCGCTTAAGCCGTCTCTGCTCCTCTAACAGTCTCTGGTAGAAAATTGCACAAAATGGGATGGTAAAAAAGTCTGGCGATTTTAAAAATTCAAACACATCTTTAAAAAGTTTGTGACGGTCCACATGTTTTATGATCCGGCTTTAACAAAGAATATTTATACGCGAAGTGTAGTGTTAAGATGAGGCTCTGGATGCAGCCCAGACCAAACTCCCTTCTTTACTTTCCCTCTCTCTCCATCCCTCCCCCTTCCTAGTTCTCCAACCTGTCTGACTCTCCCCCCGTTTAAATTTTATCTCTGTACGTTTCATTGTCAACTTCTCCGAGCTAACAATTTTCTATTCTACATTTTCCTTATGTCGCATCCCCTTTGATGTCACGTTCCCAAACCTTACACTTCCTTGTCTCTGTCTCTCCCTCTCGCCTGACTCTCAGTCTGAAGAAGGATCTCAACCCGAAACGTCACCCATTCCTTCTCTCCAGAGATGCGGCCCGACCCGCTGAGTTACTCCAGCATTTTGTGTCTATCCCCCTTCCATTGACTCCATCTACACCTCACGCTGCCTCGGCAAGGCCAGCAGCATCATCAAGGACCAGTCTCACCCCGGCCACTCCCTCTTCTCCCCTCTCCCATCAGGCAAGAGGTACAGAAGTGTGAAAACGCACACCTCCAGATTCAGGGACAGTTTCTTCCCAGCTGTTATCAAGCAACTCAACCATCCCACCACCAACTAGAATTCAGTCCTGACCTCCCATCTACCTCAGTCTATCTTTAATTGAACATTACTGGACTTTACTTTGCACTAAACGTTATTCCCTTTATCCTGTATCTGTACACTGTGATTGTAATCAAGTGTGGTCTTTGCACTGACTGGACAGCACGCAGCAAAAAAAGCTTTTCACTGTACCTTGGTCCACGTGACAATAAACTAAATTAAACTGAACCAAATTAAACTCAACTAAACTAAACTAAACAAAAGTAAACTAAACTTCCTGTTAGGATGTTCATTTGTGTTTTACATACGGGAATGTTCAGAGAATCGCCTTAAATGGAGGCAAGATAAAACATGATGAAATGGACCTCTTTAACGAGAGTATGATAGAGTGCAGACAGGAACGACAGACAGTTATACTGAAACAGAGCACGGATGGACTGGTGCTCCCCGAGAGCCAGGGTTTTTAAGGAACCACCCCACCCTTGCACCCCAGAAGATGGGCAGCTGGAGATACGCTGATGGCAATGCTCCACCATGGAGGTTGGGTTTGATAGCATTCACCACGTGACCCAACCCCAGTACATTGAACACACAGCTACGGAGTGGTGCAGTGACCATGGTGAGACTGGTCCTTGATGATGCTGCTGGCCTTGCCGAGGCAGCGTGAGGTGTAGATGGAGTCAATGGAAGGGAGGTAGACGCAAAATGCTGGAGTAACTCAGCGGGTCAGGCAGAAATTTCTGGAGAGAAGGAATGGGTGACGTTTCGGGTCGAGACCCTTCTTCAGACTGAGAGTCAGGCGAGAGGGAGAGACAGAGACAAGGAAGTGTCTTGGCATGCAGTTACGGAGAGGGGCAGCACGTGTGACGGGCACCGTTTCAAACACCACACAAGCCCATGGCTATTAGTGCAAGTCCTTGTCTCCCGGGGACAAAGATGCCAATTATCAAGGGCACAGATTCTGGTTGAAAAAGACCACTAAGTCCATCTGCTTCCCCTGCCCCCGGCCTGCTCACACTATACACTGAGAACGATGGGATTGACCAGTCATTCATCCTGCCACAGACCTCAGCACGACCTCTTCTCCCCTCTCCCATCGGGCAAAAGGTACAGAGGCGTGAGAATGCACAGCTCCAGATTTAGGGACAGTTTCTTCCCAGCTGTTATCAGCCAACTGAACCGTCCTATCAACAACCTGACAATAGACAATAGGTGCAGGAGGAGGCCATTCGGCCCTTCGAGCCAGCACCGCCATTCAATGTGATCATGGCTGATCATTCTCAATCAGTACCCCGTTCCTGCCTTCTCCCCATACCCCCTGACTCCGCTATCCTTAAGAGCTCTATCTAGCTCTCTCTTGAATACATTCAGAGAATTGGCCTCCACTGCCTTCTGAGGCAGAGAATTCCACAGATTCACAACTCTATGACTGAAAAAGTTTTTCCTCATCTCAGTTCTAAATGGCCTACCCCTTATTCTTAAACTGTGGCCCCTTGTTCTGGACTCCCCCAACATTGGGAACATGTTTCCTGCCTCTAACGTGTCCAACCCCTTAATAATCTTATACGTTGCGACCTACTATCTACCTCATTGGAGACCCTCGGACTATCTTTGATTGGACTTTACTGGCTTCGCCTTGCGCTAAACGTTATTCCCTTATCGTGTATCTGTGCACTGTGGACGGCTCAATCGTAATCATGTATTGTCTTTCCGCTGACCGGTTAGCACGCAGCAAAAGCTTTTCACTGTACCTCGGTACACGTGACAATAAACTAAACTCAACAATGATGCCAGGTCTCCTGTTCCGCCATACCTATTATCACATGATGCTTGCCACAATGTCGTTTCCTGAAACAGGGTGGCATGGTGGCGCAGTGGTAGAGTTGCTGCCTTACAGCGAATGCAGCGCCGGAGACTCAGGTTCGATCCTGACTACGGGCGCCGTCTGTACGGAGTTTGTACGTTCTCCCCCTGAGCTGCGTGGGTTTTCCCCTAGATCTTCGGTTTCCTCCCACACTCCAAAGACGTACAGATAGTAGGTTAATTGGCTTGGTAAATGTAAAAATTGTCCCTAGTGTGTGTAGGATAGTGTTAATGTGCCGGGATTGCTGGGCGGCGCGGACCCGGTGGGCCGAAGGGCCTGTTTCTGCGCTGTATCTCTAAATCTAAAATCTAAAATCTAAAATCTCTCTGTAATTCGTAGGAACAAGAACCGCAGATGCTGGTTTACGAAAGAAGGACTCAGAGTGCTGGAGTAACTCAGCGGGTCAGGCAGCATCTCTGGGGAACATGGATAGGTAACGTTTCACAGAGTGCTGGAGTAACTCAGCGGGTCTGGCAGCATCTCTGGGGAACATGGATAGGTGACGTTTCACAGAGTGCTGGAGTAACTCAGCGGGTCAGGCAGCATCTCTGGGGAACATGGATAGGTGACGTTTCGGGTTGGGACCTTTCTTCTGACTGATTGTGGAAGGTTCTGGTTCTGGTTGATTACTGCGTAAACACCTCATAAGTGGTTATCTGGTGCGGGTCGGAGTGAGTAGAGTAGTGATTAAATTTTGAAGTGGGCCTTTCTGACCAAGTTGAGGAGATCTAGTTGCTCAATCCCTTTTTTAAACGACGTAACATCGGGAGTGGCACGTGTGTTGGGTGGTGACATATTCCATTCCCTTATCGTGCTTGGGTAAAGGGAATATTGGTAGCAAAGTTTATTGAAACTCAGCGAGTTGATGATGTTGGGACCGGTATTTTGTCTTGTTTCATGGCAGTTGGCGCTCTGGGATGACGGAAGATTTGATGTCGTGATTTTGTGAATCTCCTTGTAAAGTGCAATAAGTCTTAGCCTGATTCTGTCGAGCTCTAGGTATCCCATCCGAGAGAAGGCGGCATATTATTCATGCTTGATTTGGGCTTGTAGTCATCACATACAAAGCGAGCTGCTTGCCGTTGTGCTTTCTCCTGGGTGATCATGTTGTTGTTGTTGAAAGGATCCCATACAGCTCCACAATACTCCAGTTTGGGCCTGACCAGGGACTTGTAGGCGGTCTCGTTGATGGATGTACTACACGCATGGAGATTTCTTTTAAGAAGGCCGAGAGTTCTATTTGCTTTGTTACGACACTTGACTAATATGCGTCGCTCAACTTAAATCTTAGCTTAATTCGACTCCTAGATGGTCGACAGCAAGTAGTGTATGGCTACCCATGTTGTATTCCAATAAAAGTGGTTTAGTCGTGTGTCTGACATGCATGGTGTGACATTTGGTTGTATTGAATGACATATTGAATGGAGGGGGTGGGGGGGAAGAAAGCTGGAAGGGAGATGGGGCAGGATAAAGCCTGGCAGCTAGTCAGCTGGGACGAGTGAGGGGGTTATTTAATAGGCAGATGGTCACAACTCACAACTCTTCAATCCTTTTGTCTCACACCTTTTGTCTTTTCATGAGAAAGTAAACATGCAGGTACAGCAGGCAGTGAAGAAAGCTGATGGCATGTTGGCCTTCATAACGAGAGGATTTCAGTACAGGAGCAAATAAGTCCTTCTGCAGTTGTACAGGGCACTGGTGAGAAAACATCTGGAGTATTGTGTGCGGTTTTGGTCTCCTAATTTGAGGAAGGACATCCTTGCTATTGAGGCAGCGCAGCGCAGCATCACGAGGTTAATCCCCGGGATGGCGGGACTGTCATTTGAGGAAAGATTGGGAAGACTGGGCTTGTATTTACTGGAGTTTAGAAGGATGAGAGGGGATCTTTCTCGAAACGTATAAAATTATAAAAGGACTGGACAAGCTAGATACAGGAAAAATGTTCCCAATGTTGGGCGAGTCCAGAACCAGGGGCCACAGTCTAAGAATAAAGGGGAGGCTATTTAAAACTGAGGTGAGAAAAAACCTTTTCACCCAGAGAGTTGTGAATTTGTGTAATTCTCTGCCACAGAGGGCTTTTCCACAGCCAACAATAGACCATTGTGGGCTCCAGCTTGAACATCATTACTGGCTTTAATTTGTTCACTTCATATCTTCCATTCATTTGTTCTTTGTACCTTTTCATAACTCTAGTTTCCCTCTCCCCTGAATCAGTCCGAAGAAGGGTCTCGACCCGAGACGCCACCTATTCCTTTTCTCCAGAGATGCTGCCTGACCCACTGAGTTCCTCCAGCAGTTTGTTTTTTGCTGAAACAGTAACCGTTTCTCTTTCTGTCGATATTGCCTGGCCTGCAGAGATTTTTGTCCAACAATTTCTATTTTTATTACTTCGTGACTGCTTAATCTAACTACCCTACTTTTCAATTTTATCTCTCTCTTTTGTGCAATTCTGCTTGGAATTAATTGATAATCTGACATGGTTTAACTTCCATTACGGTTCAGTTTTGTTTATAGAGATACAGCATGGCAACAGGCCCTTCGGCCCGCCGAGTCCGTGCTGACCAGCGACACCTGCACACTAGCACTATCCTACACACACTCGGGACAAGCTACAATTTTAGCCAAGGCCAATTAACCTACAGACCTGCACATCTTTGGAGTGTGGGAGGAAACCAGAGCACCCGGGGAAAACCCACGCAGGTTACAATAGACCATAGGTACAGGAGGAGGCCATTCGGCCCTTTGAGCCAGCATCGCCATTCAATGTGATCATGGCTGATCATTCACAATCAGTACCCCGTTCCTGCCTTCTCCCCATACCCCCTGACTCCGCTATCCTTAAGAGCTCTATCTAGCTCTCTCTTGAATGCATTCAGAGAATTGGCCTCCACTGACTTCTGAGGCAGAGAATTCTACAGATTCACAACTCTCTGACTGAAAAGGTTTCTCCTCATCTCAGTTCTAAATGGCCTACCCCTTATTCTTAAACTGTGGCCCCTGGTTCTGGACTCCCCCAACATTGGGAACATGTTTCCTGGCTCTAACGTGTCCAACCCCTTAATAACCTTATATGTTTCGATAAGATCCCCTCTCATCCTTCTAAATTGCAGTGTATACATGCCTAGTCGCTCCAGTCTTTCAACATATGATAGTCCCGCCATTCCGGGAATTAACCTAGTGAACCTACGCTGCACGCCCTCAATAGCAAGAATATCCGTCCTCAAATTTGGAGGGAGAACGTACAAACTCCATACACACAGCACCCGTAGTCAGGATCGAACCCAGGTCCCTAGTGCTGTGAGGCAGCAACTCTACCGCTGCGCCACCGTGCCACCCAGTCGACTTAGCGCTTTTTGAAAAGACCGATTCCAATTTTCGGTTCCCTGCTTACCTGGACCAGGATGAGGGAGAAATAAACTCCCTCACTTATTCTTCTGTTTGTAAAGAAATGGATCACGGTCGACAGCACTGCAATGCACTGTGCCTGTCAGTGTTTATCCAACCAGATGTAAAGTACATCGATTAATTCTGCAGAGACCCAATTCTGGGACAATATTCACTTCAGCTTAAAAACCACCCTCTTATAAAGGTCGTGTGGCACAGCTGGTAGAGTTGCTGCCTCACAGCGCCGGAGACCCGGGTTCGATCCCAACTAAGGGTGCTGTCTGTACGGAGTTTGTACGTTCTCCCCGTGACCTGCGTGGGTTTTCACCCTGATCTCCGGTTTCCTCCCACACTCCAAAGAGGTACAGGTATGTAGGTTAACTGTCTTGGTATAAATGTAAATAGTTCCCAGCGTGTGTAGGATCGTGTTAGTGTGGCTGGTCGGATGGCGTATTGTACACCTCTATAAGATCACCCCTCATCATCCTGCACGCCCACAAATAAAGAACCAGTCTGCTCAACCTCTCCATATTGCTCACACCCTTGGAACCTGGCGACATTCTCCTAAATCTTCCCTGCGCCCTTTCCAGCTGGACAACATCTTTCATGGTGCCCAGAACTGAACGCAGTACTCTAAATGCGGCCTCACCGACGTCTTATATAACTGAAGGTCAACACAAAATGCTGGAGTAACTCAGCGGGTCAGGCAGCATCTCTGGAGAGAAGGAACGGGTGACGTTTCGGGTCGAGACCCTTCTTCAGACTGATCCAGCTTATATAACTGCAATGGTTATAATTTTAAGGCAGAGACAGATAGATTCTTGATTAGTACGGGTGTCAGGGGTGATGGGGAGAAGGCAGGAGAATGGGGTTAGGAGGGAGGGATAGATCAGCCATGATTGAATGGCGGAGTGGACGATGGGCCGAATGGCCTAATTCTGCTCCGATCACTGATGAACTTTGCACTTTATGAACTTTATGAACTCCCCCAATTTTCCACTTTCGTCAGCACTTTGGTCTATTTGCTGATATTGGAGGTTGAGATGCTAGATTTGTTCTCTGATTGAGAAGGAGAATGCATTGGATTTAATAGCTTTGTCCTTGTAACCTTAATGCTCTTACTAATCCAGAACCATAATGTCGGGTCAAGGCAGCATTTGGCACGTTGGCCTCCATCTGTCAGGGTATTGATTATAGAATTTGAGATATTATGTCACAGCTCACCTGAGACCGCATTTGGAGTATTGTGTTCAGTTTTGGTCGCCCTGTCATAGCGAAGATATTGTTAAGCCGGAAAGAATACAGAGAAGATTTACGAGGATGTTTCCAGGACTTGAGATGCTGAGCTACAGTGAGAGGTTGGGCAGGCTAGGACTTTGTCCCTTGGAGCGCAGGAGGATGAGGGGTGATCTTATAGAGGTGTACAAAATCATGAGGGGAATAGATCGGGCAGACCTAGAATAGGGAAATCAAGAACCAAGGGACATCGGTTTAAGGTGAGGGGGGGGGGAAAGATTGAATAGGAAACTGAGGTGCAACGTTTCCACAAATATGGAACGATCTGCCAGAGGAGGTAGTTGAGGCAGACAACATTTAAAAGATACTTGGACAGTTTCATGGATAGGACAGGTTTAATCATAATCATACTTTATTAGCCAAGTACATTTTGCAACATACGAGGAATTTCATTTAGAGGGATATGGACCAAATGCAGGCAGTGGGACTGGTGTAGATAAGGCATCTTGGTCAGCATGGGGAAGTTTGGCCAAAGGGTATATCTCCATTCTGTATGACTCTATGAGGCCTAACTATTATAACCAATTAATATAGACAGGTCGAAGAGGCTATCAGGCTTAACAGAGTACATAGACTTGATGGGCCGAATGGCCTAATTCTGCTCCAAGAACGTATGAAATGCTTATCCACTATATGATTGGAGACCTTTGAACTATCTTTAATCAGAATTAATTCAATGTTATATCTAGAACTAATTCACATTATTCCCTTTATCATGTGGATGGCCCAATTGTAATCATGTATTGTCTTTCCGCTGACTGGATAACACGCAACAAAAGCTTTTCACTGTACCTCGGTACACGTGACAATAAACTTAACTGAACTAAATGCTGTTCCCTTTATCCTTTATCAGTGCCCAGTTGATGACCTGATTGGAATCATGTATAGTCTGTTCTTTTACTGGATAGCACGCAAATAAAAACCTTTCATGTACACGTGAAAATAATAAACGAAACTAAACTGAACCGAAATTAAAGTAACATGGAGCCTCGTCAAACATATCAGTACAATGATCACTTTAAGAAGGCGGGCATTATATTATCTCTACGTGGAGAAATGGTTCATTATGCAATCATGTAACATGTCATGTACAGTCTTTCTGTTGACCTCGGTACACGTGACAATAAACTAGACACAAAAAGCTGGAGTAACTTAGCGGGTCAGACATCATCTCTGGAGAAAAAAATAGGTGACGTTTCCGGTCGAGAGCTTCTCGTTTTCAGCCAACAAACAGCTAACAATGGCCTGCTTCCTTTATCATCGTGACATTTCTGCTTATCTTTCATTCATTGTCCTTTACCTCTCCACATCACCGTCTACATCTCCTGTTTCCCTTATCCCTAACCAGTCTGAGGAAGGGTCTCGACCAGCAACCTCACCCCATCCTTTTTCTCCAGAGATGCTGCCCTGACCCGCTGAGTTGCTCCAGCTGAGTTGCTCCAGCTTCGGTTGAAACCAGCGTCTGCACTTCCTTCCCACGCACCTAAACCGACTTGATACACTGGCTTGGCCGACCTACGTTGACCTGGCAGTGGAGGAGCGGTCACTGAACGGGCACCCACCTCTTTGTCCTCATGGCGGCGCCGGCACATCTCCTCAGGGGTCTCCATGCGCTCGATCGGAGTGGACCTCACCGAGTCCGATTCTACCCGGAGACAACACAAAGCAAAGTCAATCTTCACGCCGCGCACGATACGCCCGTTTAAAGCTGAAAAGAGACGGCACAGAAACGCAGCGGTAGAGTTGTTGCCTCACGGCGCCAGAGACCCGGGTTCGAACCAGACTACGGGCGCCGTCTATACGGAGTTTGCACGTTCACCCCGTGACCTGCGTGGGTTTTCTCCGGGAGCTCCGGTTTCCACCCACACTCCAGAGACGTGCAGGTTTGTAGGTTAATTGGCTTCGGTAAAAATTGAAAACTGTCCCTAGTGTGTGTAGGAGTCAAGTCAAGTCAAGTTTATTTGTCACATTCACATACACGATGTGCAGTGACAGGATAGAGTTAGTGTGCGGGGATCGCTGGTCGGTGCGGACCCGGTGGGCCTGTTTCCACGCTGTATCTCCAAACTAAACTAGACAGGAGATTTCACAGGTGTTGGAGCAAACGTAATCCTGTCATGAATGGTTGGAAAAGACAAGAAGTGTATACTGAAGTTTATCAAATGTATTAACCTTCGAGAGGACTGATGCTGGACGACTGCTGGGGTCAGTCACAGGGGCATGAAAAGTGCAACCATTTAGAACTGGCAGCAACCAGGCAAACAGAAGTCCAGTCTATGTAATGAAAAGGAATAGCAGGTGCTGGTTTATATGAAAGACAGACTCAAAGTGATGGGGGAACTCAGCGGGTCAGGCAGCATCTTTGGAGAACATGGATAGGTGACGTATCGTGTCGGGACCTTTCTTCAGACTGATCGTGGGGGGAAAACTGGACCAAATAAAAAGAAGTTATAGAAGCCGGTACAATTACAACCCGTTAGGTTCCCCATTGAGACGTCGAACACGGCTGATGGACAGGGCAAGTGGAAATGGGGTTTATTAAAGTTTAAAAAGTGATTTATAAAAATTTTTAAAGTGAGAAACTTTTAAAATATAACAACCATTTGAACCGCAGGACGACGGTGAGTAAAGTGGGCCTAAAATTGTTGCGCTAACATGTACTGTTTTGGCTGTATTTCGGACACATACGTACAAATATATATATATATAAACAAGATGAGAGTTTTCGTAATAAACTAGACCAAGTGGACCCGTTGGGCCCAAACCTCTCCTGCATTGGTGCAGCACTCTCTTCTCCCCCCCTCACCCCCCCTCTCTCCCCTCCCTCCTTCCTCCCCCTCCCTCCTCCCCCTCTCCCCACCTCTCCCCCTCCCTTTTCCCCTCCTTCCCTCCACTCCCTCCCCCTCCCTCCCTACTCCCCCCTCCCCCAATCCATCCCCCTCAACCCCCCTTATCCTCCCTCCCTCCCTCAACCCCCTCCCTCCCTCCCTCCCCTCCCACCTCTTCCCCTCCCCCTCCCTCCCTCCCTCCTCCCCTCTCCCCCACTCCATCCCCCACAACCCCCCTTCTCCTCCCCTTCCCTCCCTCTCTCAACCCCCTCCCTCCCCCTCCCACCTCTTCCCCTCCCCCTCCCTCCCTCCCTCCTCCCCTCTCCCCCACTCCATCCCCCACAACCCCCCTTCTCCTCCCCTTCCCTCCCTCCCTCCCCCCTCCCTCCCCTCCCACCTCTTCCCCTCCCCCTCCCTCCCTCCTCCTCCTCCCTCCCCCTCCCCCACTCCATCCCCCACAACCCCCCTTATCCTCCCTCCTCCCCCTCCCTCTCCCTCTCTCCCTAGGAGATAGATTGAAACTTTAAAATGTGAATAACTTTAAAATCATTTCAATGAAACTTCTTCCATTCGCACCAAAGGGACGACGGTGAGTAAGGTGGGCCTAAAATTGTCGCGCTATCGTGTACCGTTTTGGGTGTAGTTCAGGAACAAACAAACAAACAAACGAGAGGTTTAGTATACAGACAAATAGATTCAGATTAATAAATGTCGAGGGAGGGTTTAGAGGGATTATGAATCAATTGCAGCCAAATACAACTAGCGAAATATGCCACCTTGGTCAGCATGGACAAGGTAGGCAGAATGGCCTGTTTCAATGCTGTACAGCTCCATGCCTCCATGTGGTGTGTTTGTTTACCATTGTCATTTATAGATGAACTGAGTTAGATTGAGAAATATTGCTGTACAATAATGCTTTTGGTTTCAGGTTTTGTTGGGAGAGTGGATCCCAGTTTTTTCCCCCACTCTCCATTTCCTCCAGAGATGCTGCCTGAGCCGCTGAGTTCCTCCAGCATCCATGTTTCCCAAAAATTCATCTCTGATTTGGACAAGATTAGTTTAATTTAGTTTAGGGATACAGCGCAAAATCAGGCCCTTCGGCCCACCGAGCCCACGCCGGCCAGCAATCCCCGCACATTAACACTATCCTGCACACACTAGGGACAATTTTACATCTGTACCAAGCCAATTAATCTACAATCCTGCACGTCTTTGGAGTGTGGACAGAAACTGGAGATCTCAGAGAAAACCAGTGCAGATCACGGGGAGAACGTACAGACTCTGTACAGACAGCACCCGTAGTCGGGATCGAACCCGGGTCTCTGGCGCTGTAAGGCAGCAACTCTATCGCTGCGCCACCGTGCCGACCCTAACAATACCTGCCCACACTTGCACCATATCCCCTAAACCAAATACCTACAAAAGAATTAGGCCTCATCTCACCATTGACTGATATACCCAAGATCTTGTTCAGCATTGATTTTAGTTTAGTTTAGTTTAGTTTAGAGATACAGCGAGAAAACAGGTTACCCAACAGGGTAATCAGGTTAACCATCGCCAAAGGCCTTGGACACTCTCAACATCAGCCTCCCATTGGGTTGGCCCACTTTGCCCAAGTGCTGACCCTTGCTGAAACGCACTTCCAGATTCCAGCATCACTACCTTCCTTCATCAATTTGGGCGGCACGGTGGCGCAGCGGTAGAGTTGCTGCCTCACAGCGCCAGAGACCCGGGTTCCATCCTGACTTACGGGTGCTGTCTGCACGGAGTTTGTACGTTCTCCTCGTGACCTGCGTGGGTTTTCTCCGGGTGCTCCGGTTTCCTCCCACACTCCAAAGACACACAGGTTTGTAGATTAATTGGCTTCTGTAATCACCCCGATTCTGGCCTCTCTCCACTGGCTCCCAGTACAGTACAGAATCAACTTCAAGCTCCTCCTATTCACATATAAACCCTAAACGGGCTTGTCCCCCCCCCATATCAAAACATTTCTAACCCACCACTCTATCTCCAGGTCCCTCAGGTCGGCCGACTTGGAGCTACTGACTATCCCGCGGTTTAAGCTTAAGCTCAGGGGTGACCGCGCTTTTGCGGTTGCAGCTCCTTGACTGTGGAACAGCATCCCTCTCCCCATCAGAACTGCCCCCTCCATCGACTCCTTTAAGTCCAGCCTCAAAACCTATTTCTACTCCCTAACGTTTGAGGCCCTCTGAGGGGGCGCTGAGCTACTGGAGGTGTGGGGGGGGGGGCACAGTCTTAGACTCATACAGCGTGGAAACAGGTCCTTCGTCTCAACTTGCACTAACCGACCAACATGCCCCATCTACACTCGTACGACCTGTCCGCATTTGGCCCATATCCCTCTAAACCTGTCCTATCCATGTACCTGCCAAATGTCTCTTAAACATTATGACAGTACCTGCCCCAACTACCTCCTCCGGCAGCTCGTTCCATACACCCACTACCCATTGTGTAAAAAAGGTACCCCTCAGGTTCCTATTAAATCTTTCCCCTCTCACTTTAATCCGATGTCCTCTGATTTTCAATTCCTCTACTCTGGGCCAGAGGTTCTATGCGTCTACCCAATGTATTCCTCTCATGATATTGTACACCTCTATAAGATCACCCCCTTCATCCTCCTGCGCTCCAAGGAATAAAGAACTGACCTGCTCAACCTTTCCCTGTAGCTAGGGTTGCCAACTGTCCCGTATTAGCCGGGACATCCCGTGTTTTGGGCTAAATTGGTTTGTCCCGTACTGGACCGCCCTTGTCCTGTATTAGGCCCGGGGGGCGCTGTAGGCCCGGACGCTGTAGGTCTGGACAGTGTAGGCCCGGACGCTGTAGGTCTGGACACTGTAGGCCCGGCCTCTGTAGCTCCGGACAGCGTAGGCCCGGAGGCCCAGGCACCGCCTAATGGAGGTTGCATAGCAACCCGCTTCCCAGCCCGTGTTGCCGTCATTGGTGGAGCGGGAGCACGTGGCCACTGGCTGGGTGAGGTCACATGGGGCGCGGGGCGGTGACGTCACCTTGTCCCTTATTTGGGAGTGGGATAGTTGGCACCCCTACCTGTAGCTCAGGCCCTTGAAACATGACAACATCTTTGTAAATCTTCTCTGCACCCTTTCCAGCTTGACATCTGTCCTACAACATGGCGACCAAAACGGAGCACAATACTCTACATGCGGCCTCAGCAATGTCTTATACAACCATAACTTGACCTACCAACTTATGAAGAAACATCTGAAGAAGGGTCTCAACCCAGAACGTCACCTACTTCTTTTCTCCAGAGATGCTGCCTGATCTGTCGAGTTACTCCAGGATTTTGTGTCTCTCTCCCAACTTCTATACTCATGACCTACCAATAGGGTTGCCAACTTTCTAACTCCCAAATAAGGGACAAGGTGACGTCACCGCCCTGCGCCCCACGTGACCTCACCCAGCCAGCGGCCACGTGCTCCTGCTCCGACCAATGGCAGCCGCCCAGACCGGGAGGCGGGTTGCTAGGCAACCTCCGTTAGGCGAACACACTCGGCCCCACTCCCCGAACATACTCTGGTAGCCTACAGCGTCCGGGCCTACAGCGGCCCCCCGGCCTAATACGGGATAAGGGCGGTCCCGTACGGAACAAGCAAATTTAGCCCAAAATACGGGATGTCCCGGCTAATACGGGACAGTTGGCAACCCTACCTGCCAACCTCTATGCTCAGGGTATAAAGAGGGTGTAAAGAGGATGGGTGATGCCTCATTGCTCTGACCACCTACATCGCCACTTACCAGCGTGAAACTTGACAACTTATCTACAACACCCACTAGCTGCCCTTTTGAACCCAACATTTAGGGACCTGATTAAAACAAAGCTAAGAGGGAGTAATCGGTAACACCAGGTCCAGTAACACATCGTGGAACAATTCTATCCCTTTGCTTCATCTCTCCACAATCTAGTTCCCCTCACTATTGGAATAATCTCTGTCGCTCCAGCTTCCTGGATCGGCATTCCTCTAACTCCGGACTCCGAACGTTCCCAGTTCCCAGTATCCTTCTCCCACTTCCGGCAGCTGTGGGCTCGGCAACGCACTTCCCCATTCAGGGACAGTTTCTTCCCAGATGTTATCAGGCAACTGAACCATCCTACCACAACTGGAGAGGGGTGCTGAACTACTATCGACCTCATTGGTGACCCTCGGGCTGCCTTTGACCGGACTTTGCTGGCTTTACCTTGCGCTAAACGTTATTCCCTTATGAAAACACTGCAAATGGCTCGATTGTAATCAAGTGTTATCTTTCCGCTGACTGGTTAGCACGCAACAAAAGCTTTTCACTGTACCTCGGTACACGTGACAATAAACTAAACTGAATTCCTTCCCTACATTTCTCCACATCTCTACTTCTCTTAAGATTACGGTTGAGAGAAACCGTCCTGCACCAAGCATTTAAAAGCCAACTCCAGTTTAGTTTAGGAAAAAAACTGCAGATGCTGGTTTAAATCGAAGGTAGACACAAAATGCTGGAGTAACTCAGCGGGTCAAGCAGCATCTAGGGAGAGAAGGAATAGGTGACGTTTCGGGTCAGGTCCCTTCTTCAGTTTAGTTTCGTTTCGTTTAGAGATACAGTGTGGAAACAGGCCCTTCTGCCCACCGAGTCCGCGCCGACCAGTGATCCCCGCACACTAACATCAGCCCACACACACACTAGGAACAATTTACAATTTTACCAAGCCAATTAACGTACAAACATGCACGTCTTTGGAGTGTGGGAGGAAACCGGAGCACCCGGAGAAAACCCACGCAGTCGCGGGGAGAACGTACAAATTCCGTACAGGCAGCACCTGTAGTCAGGATCGGACCCGGGTCTCTGGCGCTGTGAGGCAGCAACTCTACCGCTGCACCACCTGTGCCACTAATTTGTGGTTCTTGGGTAGATTTTGAGTAACTGGCTGCTTTTAACTTTAAAGACAACAACGAATACCAATCGAGTCTCGGCAAACAAGCTACCAAAAGGTAACCCCCTAATGTCCTCTGCATCTGTGTGAACCTATGTCAACTTATATACACACATCTATGCATTCAATAACATGACTATGGGTAAAATTGCTGGGGTAACTCAGCGAGTCAGGCAGCATCTCTGGAGAACATGGGCAGGTGACGTTTCGTGTCGGGACCCTTCTTCACACTGATTGTAAGAGGGACAGGGTGAAGGAAGCTGGGAGAGAGGAGGGGCAGGACAAAGCCTTGCAGGTAATAGGTCGATACAGGTGAGGTGGGGGGGGGGGGGTGGGGGTGAGGTTTGTTAAGGCAGATGGTGGACAAAAGGCAGAGATGGAAAGATGGAAGGGTTTAGTTTGGTTTAGGGATTAGTTTAGAGATACAGCGTGGAAACGGGCCCTTCAGCCCACCAGGTCTACGCCGACCAGCGAACACCCAGACACAAGTTCTATGCTAGAGGCAATTTACAGAAGGCAATTAACCTACAAACCTGCACGTCTTTGAAATGCGGGAGGAAAGCGGAGCATCGGATAAAACCCACGCAAACAGAGAGAGAACGTACAAACTCCGCACGGTCACCAGCCTTGGTCAGGATCGAACCAGGATCTCTGGTGCCATAAGGCAGCAACTCTATCGCTGTGCAACTGTGCCACAAAAAGGTGTGAGACAAAGGGATTGAAGGGTTGCAAATTGTGAAGCTAGAGGAAGGAATGTAGGTAGAAGGGGGTTGGGGAAGAAGTAGGTGCAAGTCAATAGACAATAGGTGCAGGAGTAGGCCATTCGGCCCTTCGAGCCAGCACCACCATTCAATGTGATCATGGCTAATCATTCTCAATCAGTACCCCGTTCCTGCCTTCTCCCCATACCCCCTGACTCCGCTATCCTTAAGAGCTCTATCTAGCTCTCTCTTGAATGCATTCAGAGAATTGGCCTCCACTGCCTTCTGAGGCAGAGAATTGCACAGATTTACAACTCTCTGACTGAAAAAGTTTAACCTCATCTCCGTTCTAAATGGCCTACCCCTTATTCTTATACTGTGGCACCTGGTTCTGGACTCCACCAACATTGGGAACATGTTTCCTGCCTCTAACGTGTCCAACCCCTTAATAATCTTATATGTTTCGATAAGATTCCCTCTCATCCTTCTAAATTCCAGTGTATACAAGCCTAGCCGCTCCAGTCTTTCAACATACGACAGTCCCGCCATTCCGGGAATTAACCTAGTAAACCTACGCTGCACGCCCTCAATAGCAAGAATATCCTTCCTCAAATTTGGAGACCAAAACTGCACACAGTACTCCAGGTGCGGTCTCACTAGGGCCCTGTACAACTGCAGAAGGACCTCTTTGCTCCTATACTCAACTCCTCTTGTTATGAAGGCCAACATTCCTTTGACTTTCTTCACTGCCTGCTGTATCTGCATGCTTCCTTTCAGTGACTGATGCACTAGGACACCCAGATCTCGTTGTACGACCCCTTTTCCTAACCTGGAGGAGGGGATAATGAGGGAAGACCGGGAGGCGGGTTGCTATGCAACCTCCGTTAGGCGGCACCCGGGCCTACACTGTCCGGGCCTACAGTGTCCGGGCCTACAGTGTCCGGGCCTACAGTGTCCGGGCCTACAGTGTTCGGGCCTACAGCGTCCACCGGGCCAAATAAGGGACAAGGGCGGTCCCGTACGGGACAAAGCAATTTAGCCTAATATATGGGATGTCTCGGCTAATATGGGACAGTTGGCAACCCTAGGCAGCATCTCTGGAGAAAAAGGATGGGTGACGTTTTCGGTCGGGACCCTTCTTCAGACTCAAACACAGATAGACACAAAGCGCAACAGGTCAGGCAGCATCTCTGGAGAAAAAGGGTCCCGACCTGAAGCATCACCTATCCATGTTCTCCAGAGATGTTGCTTGACCCGCTGAGTTACTCCAGCATTTTATGTCTCACAAGTCATGTTCACAAGTTCATCAGTGATAGGAGCAGAATTAGGCCATTCGGCCCATCAAGGCTACTCTGCCATTCAAACATGGCTGATCTCTCTCTCCCTCCTAACCCCATTCTCCTGCCTTCTCGCCTGACACCTGTACTAATCAAGAATCTATCTATCTCTGCCTTAAAAATATCCATTGACTTGGCCTCCACAGACTTCTGTGGCAATGAATTCCACTTACTCACCTCCCTCTGACTAAAGAAATTCCTCCTCATCCCCATCCTAAAGGAACGTCCTTTAATCCTGAGGTTATGACCGCTGGACCTAGACTCTCCCACTCGTGGAAACATCCTCTCCACACCCACTTTCTGTAAGAGGGTTATGGTAAAATGTCAAACAGGGAGGAACAGCAGAGACTCCAAGGAGAAGTAACTTCAGAGGTAAAGAGCACATGTTGGGACTTGTAGATTAAGGGGGGTGGGGAGATGTTGGAGTAGAGACACAGGAAGAGAGAGCGCAGAGAGACAGAGCGTTGTTGAGTTATTGGAAGGTCCACCTTGAGGAAACATCTCCACGTCGCCGTGCCGACTGTGGTTTGGACCAAGCATACACAGAGGTGCACGGCTTCCATGAGCAGATCCCTCTGAGAGATCAGAACCAGAGATGCCGCCATCTTGGGCGTGTGCGGTGACCGCCGAGCGTCTCAGCGCTTCCACGACGTGGAAGGACGTCGTGCGGGTGGGGTGGGGCGGCTTGGCGTTGGGCTGCAGCCTCGGCGCGACTGGTCTGGCCATCAAACCTCCCGCCTTGTCCTCCACCTCGGTCTGGCTGGCCGAGTCCACCAACGTGAACGGGTTTCGGAACTTGTGCGGAGAGGGCTTCTTGAGCCTGAATGGCCGTGGGCTCAGGAGGTAGAGGTTCCTGGAGAGAGGGAGCGGACGACGTCCCGTGGCCGGCTGGAGGTCTGTCGCTCCCACGTGCCGGGGAAGGGACGCGAAGCTGGTGCCAGAGGTGAGGGGGGCTTCCTTGTGTTGGCCGGCGCTGAGCGTGGTGGGGGATGGGCGCCTGTTGGCACAGATGTCCCCTGAGAGGGTGGGCAGGCAGACAAGCTCGGGCTCGGGGCAAGGAGAGGGCGTCTCGGAGACCACCACTTCACTGCGGCCTGGAGCCACGTCCTCCTCGCTGCCCGAGGCTGACGCTCGGCGGACGGTGATGTGCACGTCGGCCTGGGTCTCCGCGCCCCTCGGCGGGAGGTCCAGGAGCGATTCTGCCGACTGTGCCAGCTGTGTGTATGGCACGGGGCGGGCGGGCACTGGGCTCCTGCACGCCGTCGACTCGTTGCCCAGATCCAGCGACGGCATCGACCGGGACCTCTGGATGATCTGCTCAAACTGACTGACCCTGGAGGACACTGAGGACCACTTGGGGCAGTCCCACTCCCCCCAGACCCTGCCCCGCTCGCCCCCGGCCCGCGGGCCGCACTCAAAGCGGGACTCCACTGCCCAGCACCGCGGGCGCACCGGCCAACTGATCCCATCCACCTTCACACCAGGCTGGGTACAGAGGGCAGCGTCTGGGCACGGGCATCTTCCAGCGGCACCATCCAACTCCTGCCCTCTCTGCTCAACACCCAAACAAAGAGATGGCTCCCCTGCCTCGTTGAGCAATGGCGGCCCACAGCTCTGCCCGTCCTCCTTCACCACCGCTCTCCTGCTGGCCAACTGGTCGTTATCACCAAGAAGGTTCTCACAGCTCTGAGCTCTCTGCGGACAGGCACTCTCTCTGTCCAGGGCTGGAATGACCTTTACAGGTAACCTGGGTTTGAACTTGGAGGGAAGGATTTCAAATATGCTGCTGTTTGCTGCCGACAGGGCTTTCACAGGCCTACATTTACAGCTTAGAGCATTACTAGAGAAATCTGCTGTACTATTAACTGAAGTAGTTGAAATGCTGTGGCCAATCCCACCTTTAGTATCCACTGGAAAGCGTGCGGAACAGAACAGACACAAGTGTTAGAACAAAACGTGTTAGTAAACTATTGTACACACATCCAAACCAGCTCACGATTATCAATGGATAAGGCGTACAGCTAATGGCAAGACCCTTAACAGCACTAACATACACAGGAATCTTGGGGTGCAAGTCAATAGCCCTGAAAATGGCAGCACAGGTGGATAACAGTGACAAAGAAGGCAGATGGTATATCTGCCTTCATTGGTCGGGACATTGAGTATAAGTCTGTATAACTCGTTACCACCTAGCCCACAGCCAACAATAGACCATTGTGGGCTCCACCTTTCATTGATTGTCGCTGCTTTTTGCTTATCATTTGTCCTATTTACTGGATATCTACATCTCTAGTTTCCCTTTCTCCCGTTTCTCAGTCTGAAGAAGGGTCTCGGCCCAAAATGGCACCTGTTCCTTTTCTCCAGAGATGCTTCCTGACCCGCTGAGTTTTTTGTGTCTGTCTTTGGTTTGAACCAGCATCTGCAGTTCCTCCTTGCATATTGAGTGTAAGAGTCAGGAAGTCATGATGCAGCTTTAGCCGCGTTTGTGGTATTGTATACAGTTCTTGGTGCCCCAGTGCATGGGACATAGGGATCAGGAGGCTTTGGAGAGGGGGCAGAAGAGGTTTACCAAAATCTTTTTATTTTAGAGATACAGTGCGAAATCAGGCCCTTCGGCCCACCGGGTCCGCGCCGACCAGCGATCCCCGCACACTAACACTATCCTACACACACTAGGTACAATTTTTACATTTACCAAGCCAATTAACCTACAAACCTGCACGTCTTTGGAGTGTGGGAGGAAACCGAAGTTCTCGGAGAAAACCCACGCAGGTCACGGGGAGAACGTACAAACTCCGTGCGGACAGCACCCGTAGTCGGGATGGAACCCGGGTCTCCGGCGCTGCATTCGCTGTAAGGCAGCAACTCTACCGCTGCGCCACCATACCGCACTATAAGGAGAGGTTGGACAAACTTGGATTGTTTTGTCGAAGGCTGAGGAGAGATCTAATAGAAGTATGTAAATGATGAGAGGAGTAGACAGGGTAGACTACGCAGTCAAAAGCTTTTTCCCCCCAGGTTGAAAATGTCAAAGACTAAAGGGCACAGCTCACAGGTGAAAGGGGCAAAGTTTAAGGGAAATGTGCAGAGGGTGGTGGGTTAAACACAGAGGGTGGTGGGTTAAACACAGAGGGTGGTGGGTTAAACACAGAGGGTGGTGGGTGCCTGGAATGTACAGCCAGGAGTGGTGGTGGAGGCAGATACCATAGCCTTTAAGAGGCTTTAAGATAGGCACAAGGATATGCAGGGCAGAGAGAGGTAGGGACTCACGCAGGCAGCGGAGATTGGTTTGTCTTGGTACGTTTAAAAAAGAGATGAGGAGGAATTTCGTTAGTGAGAGAGTGGTCAATCTATGGGATTCACTGCCACTAGACGGCTGTGCAGGGGGGCACGGTAGCGCAGCGGTAGAGTTGCTGCTTTACAGCGAATGCAGCGCCGGAGACTCAGGTTCGATCCGGACTACGGGTGCTGCACTGTAAGGAGTTTGTACGTTCTCCCCGTGACCTGCGTGGGTTTTCTCCGAGATCTTCGGTTTCCTCCCACACTCCAAAGACGTACAGGTATGTAGGTTAATTGGCTGGGTAAATGTAAAAATTGTCCCTAGTGAGTGTGGGATAGTGTTAATGTGCGGGGATCGCTGGGCGGCACGGACTTGGTGGGCCGAAAAGGCCTGTTTCCGGCTGTATATATATGATATGATATGATAATATATATTTTATAAGCGGAGATTGACAGGTTTTGGTCAGTGCGGGTGTCAAAGGTTATGGGGAGAAGGCAGGATAATGAGGTTGAGAAGGAAAGACATAATTGAATGGTGGAGTAGATGTGATGGGCCAAACGGCCTAATTCTGCTCCTCTGACCTCTGAACATGTTTGGCACAGACATTGTGGGTCAGAGAGCTTGTTTCCGTTCCTTTCTGTGTTCTATGTACACCAGAGGGTGGCTCGGTGGCACAGCGGTAGAGTTACTGGCTTAAAGCGCGAGAGACCTGGGTTCGATCCTGACTACGGGTGCTGTTTGTGCAAGTTTGTACGTTCACCCCGTGACCGCTTGGGTTTTCTCCGGGTGCTCTGGTTTCCTCCCTAGGGTTGCCAACTTTCCCATATTAGCCGGGACATGCCGTACTTTGGGCTAAATTTAGGCTCGGGAGGCACTGTAGGCCCGGACGCTGTAGGCCCGGTAGCTGTAGGCCCGGACGCTGTAGGCCCGGATGCTGTAGGTAAGAAAAACTGCAGAGAGCTGCCTATCCTGCTGAGTTACTCCAGCATTTTGTGTCTATCTTCAGTTTAAACCAGCATCTGCAGTTCCTTCATACGCACTATCCATGTACCTGTCTAACTGTTTCGTAAAAGTTGGGATAGTCCCCGCCTCAACTACCTCCTCTGGCAGCTTGTTCCATACACCCACCATCCTTTGTGTGAAAAGGTTACCCCTCAGATTCCTATTAAATCTTTTCACCTTCACCGTAAACCTATGTCCTCTGGTTCTCGATTCACCTTTCTCCGGGCAACAGACTGTGCATCTACCCGATCTATTCATCTCATGATTTTGTACACCTCTATAAGATCGCCCCTCATCCTCCTGCGCTCCAAGGAATAGAGACCCAGCCTACTCAACCTCTCCCTGTAGCTCACACACAAAATGCTGAAGTAACTCAGCGCGTCAGGCAGCATCTTGGGAGAGAAGGAATGGGTGACGTTTCGGGTCGAGACCATTCTTCAGACTGATGAAACACCCATTCCTTCTCTCCCTTCGATTTAAACCAGCATCTATATACCTATACCTATAGCTCAGTCCCTCGAATAACTCGAGTGCTGGCGTAACTCAGCGGGTCAGGCAGCATCTATGGAGAAGACAATAGACAATAGACAATAGGTGCAGGAGTAGGCCATTCGGCCCTTCGAGCCAGCACCGCCATTCAATGTGATCATGGCTGATCATTCTCAATCAGTACCCCGTTCCTGCCATCTCCCCATACCCCCTGACTCCGCTATCCTTAAGAGCTCTATCTAGCTCTCTCTTGAATGCATTCAGAGAATTGGCCTCCACTGCCTTCTGAGGCAGGGAATTCCACAGGTGGATAGGTGACGTTTCTGGTCGAGACCCTTCTTCCAATAGCTTGTCAGATGGTGGCCTGGTGTTCATCTGTGGGGTCTTGGTCGAGGGGTGGGTAGGAGGAAGTGTTCTGAGCTGGGGCCTGGCCTCAGCGCAGGAGAGCTGGTGTCTGGCCTCGGACTACAAGAGCACCTCCCTTGTGAGCGGATTTAATAACAGTGTGGGGATTGTGGCTGAGCGAAGAGAGTGTGTTCACAGCGGGTGAGATTGGAGTGGGTAAGGGTGAGTGAAGAGGTCAAGGTGGTTGATGTCGCGCTGGCAAATGGGAATAAAAGGGTCCAGAGAGGGTAGAAGGTGGGCACGAAGGGGAATCCCAGAGGATGTGGAGTGTGGGAGACGGGAGATGGGGTCACCACTTGGACATCAGGACTCCTCCCCATAGAAAAAGGCCCGGAGGTGGAGGCGATGGAAGAAGGTCTCCACATCGTGGTGGGCCCGGAACTCGTTGAGGTGGGGGGGGGCGGAGGGGAACAAAAGTGAGGCCTCTGCTGAGGACAGACCGTTCCGTATCGGAAAGGGGGAGGGGTGGATGAAGTCATGACATGGGTGGGGGGGGGGGGCAGGTGAGTGGACAGAGGCGACCAAAGAAGAGTTGTATGTCATGACGGGCCCGGAACTCGTTGAGGTGGGGCGGAGGGCTACAAAGGAAAGGCATCGATGCAGTTGTCCTTGCAAGATATTGTGAATAAACCGTGATGAAGATTCTCAGCCGGACTTGTAAGAAAATAACTGCAGATGCCGGTACAAATCGAAGGTATTTATTCACAAAATGCTGGAGTAACTCAGCAGGTCAGGCAGCATCTCGGAAGAGAAAGAATGGGTGACGTTTGGGGTCGAGACCCTTCTTCAGACTGATGTCAGGGGGGCGGGACAAAGGAAGGATATAGGTGGAGACAGGAAGACAGTGGGAGATCTGGGAAGGAGGAGGGGAAGAGAGGGACAGAGGAACTATCTAAAGTTGGAGAGGTCGATGTTCATACCGCTGGGCTGCAAGCTGCCCAGGCGAAATACGAGGTGCTGTTCCTCCAATTTCCGGTGGGCCTCACTATGGCACTGGAGGAGGCCCATGACAGAAAGGTCAGACTGGGAATGGGAGGGGGAGTTGAAGTGCTCAGCCACCGGGAGATCAGATTGGTTAGCACAGACTGATCGCCCGTGATGGGGGGGGGTTACAAAGGAGGACCGACGTGGGGGACTGCTGTGGGGGGGGGGCAAAAGAACCAAGGAGGACCTGGCATGGTATATACTTTGTCAGCGCCCTTTGTGTGGCAACTCTTTGCATACCTCGAGAATGCAAACAAAGAATCGCACTGTGACCTGTCACATGTAATAATGAAGCATTCATTCATTCATTCACTTGTCCTGCCTCCATTAGGGTGAGTTCCCATTAACGGGCAGGTTAGTAACAACCAGACGCGAGGGTCTGGATAAACCACTGCTGGACATTCGGGGGCATTGTGGACGCAGCCCAGACTGCCACCCAAACCAACCAAAGGGCGGCACGGTAGCGCAGCGGTAGAGTTGCTGCTTTACAGCGAATGCAGCGCCGGAGACTCAGGTTCGATCCTGACTACGGGTGCTGCACTGTAAGGAGTTTGTACGTTCTCCCCGTGACCTGCGTGGGTTTTCTCCAAGATCTTCGGTTTCCTCCCACACTCCAAAGACGTACAGGTATGTAGGTTAATTGTCTGGGTAAATGTAAAAATTGTCCCTAGTGG
Source organism: Rhinoraja longicauda (assembly GCF_053455715.1). Classification (NCBI taxonomy): domain Eukaryota; kingdom Metazoa; phylum Chordata; class Chondrichthyes; order Rajiformes; family Arhynchobatidae; genus Rhinoraja; species Rhinoraja longicauda. The sequence goes on along the minus strand of NC_135987.1, from coordinate 3,253,245 downwards.
GTGTAGGATAGTGTTAATGTACGGGGATCGCTGGGCGGCACGGACTTGGAGGGCCGAAAAGGCCTGTTTCCGGCTGTATATATATGATATGATATGATAACCTCCCTTCCATTGACTCCATCTACACCTCACGCTGCCTCGGCAAGGCCAGCAGCATCATCAAGGACCAGTCTCACCCCGGCCACTCCCTCTTCTCCCCTCTCCCATCGGGCAAGAGGTACCGAAGTGTGAAAACGCACACCTCCAGATTCAGGGACAGTTTCTTCCCAGCTGTTATCAGGCAATTGAACCGTCCTACCACAACCAGAGAGCAGTCCTGAACTACTATCTACCTCTTTGATGACTCTCGGACTATCCTGAATATATGAGTCTGAAGAAGGGTCTCGACCCAAAACGTCACCTATTCCTTTCCTCCTGAGATGCTGCCTGACCAGCTGAGTTACTCCAGCATTTTGTGTCTACCTTCGGTTTGAACCAGCATCTGCAGTTATTCCGACCTACACATCTCGGACTCTCCTTGATCAGACTTCACTGGCTTTACCTTGCACTAAACGTTATTCCCTTATCATGTGCCTAAACACTGTGGACGGCTCGATTGTAATCATGTGCTGTCTTTCTGCTGACAGGTTAGCGCGCAACAAAAGCTTTTCACTGTACCTCGGTACATGTGACTATAAACTTAACTGAACTGCTAGGAGCATGGTCACCTTTGGTTGACGAGGAGCTGGACGTTCTCTTGCTCAATCCACTCAGCCCCTGGAAGGGAATATCTCCGCCTTCTAGGACCGTCTTGTAGATTTGCCTCTCGTTTTCCTGGGTGATCGACTCTCCGCCTCTCGGCTCGGCCTGGTAACTGGACGCAAACAGCGAGCTGCAAAAAACAACAGAAGTGCAAAGTGACTACGGGCGCTGTCTGTACGGAGTTTGTACGTTCTCCCCGTGACCCGCGTGGGCTTTCCCCGAGATCTTCGGTTTCCTCCCACACTCCAAAGACGTGCAGGTTTGCAGGTTAATTGCCTTGGTATAAATGAAAAGTGTGTGTAGGATAGTGTTAATGTGCGGGGATCGCTGGTCGGCGCGGACCCTGTGGGCCGAAGGGCCTGTTTCCGCGCTGTCTTTCCAAACTAAACTAAACTACAAATGTCTCTGCCCGTTTCTGGGTCAGCCACAGAGTGCTGGAGTAACTCAGCGGGTCAGACAGCATCTCTGGAGAAAAGGAATAGGTGACGTTTGGGGTCGAGGTACTTATTCAGACTCTTCTACGACCTGAAATGTGGGTATGAAGAAAGGTATCGACCCCAAATGTCACCTATTCCTTTTCTCCAGAGATTCTACCAGAAAGCTGAGTTACTCCAGTATTTTGTGTCTATCTTCAGTGTAAATCAGCATCTGCTGTTCCTTCCTACATATTCAGTCTGAAGAAGGGTCTCAACCCGAAACGTCACCCATTCCTTCTCTCCTGAGATACTGCCTGACCTACTGAGTTACTCCAGCGTTTTGTGAATAAATACCTTCGATTTGTACCAGCATCTGCAGTTATTTTCTTATACTTCCTACATATTTGGTCTGCTTCTGGGTCAATTATCTGACTGGCTAAAAAAATAGCTCCATAGAATAGAGAATATTAAACAGTAGAACAATGATCTACATTCCCTTTGTTCTTTTTTCACATCTTACACTTCCTTACCTATGCACTTCCTTATCTCTGTACCTCCCTCTCCCCTAACATCATTAGAAGAAGGGTCTCGATCCGAAACGTCACCCATTCCTTCTCTCCAGAGATGCTGCCTGTCCCGCTGAGTTACTCCAGCATTTTGTGTCTATCTTCGGTTTAAACCAGTTCCTTCCTACACATTGAACAGTAGAGAATGGGCCCTTCGGATCACAATGTGGTGTTGGACATTTTTAGGTTAGTTTCGTTTATAGCCGATGAGGAAAAACTTTTTCAGTCAGAGAGTTGTAAATCTGTGGAATTCTCTGCCTCAGAAGGCAGTGGAGGCCAATTCTCTGAATGCATTCAAGAGAGAGCTAGATAGAGCTCTTAAGGATAGCGGAGTCAGGGGGTATGGGGAGAAGGCAGGAACGGGGTACTGATTGAGAATGATCAGCCATGATCACATTGAATGGCGGTGCTGGCTCGAAGGGCCGAATGGCCTCCTCCTGCACCTATTGTCTATTGTCTATTGCCACATGTACCAAGGTACAAAGAAAAGTTTGTTGGTGTGGCAGTGGTGCAACATTACAGTTGTCGTCTCTCAGCGCCAGAGACCCCGGCTCGACCCTGACCCCGGGTGCTGTCTGTGTGGAGTTTGCACGTTCTCCCCGTGACCTGCGTGGGTTTCCTCCGGGCGCTCCGGCTTCCTCCCACATCCCAAGGACACGCGGGTTTGCAGGTTAATTGGCCGCTGTAACGTTTCCCCGAGTGTGTCGTGAGTGGATGAGTTTGGTTTCCTTTGGTTTAGTGTCACGAGGTACAGCGAAAAGCTTTGTTGTTTGTTGCGGGCTATCCAGCCATCGGAAGGTCCATACATGATTACAATCAAGACATTCACAATGTACAGATACAGGATAAAAGGAATTACGTTTAGAGCAAGATAAAGTTCAGTAAAGTCCTCTTGAGTAAAATCTGAGGGTCTCCTGTTCAAAACCATTTCTTACCTACGTGCACATGATCCATATCCCACCATTCCCTGCATATCGATATCCCTATCCCAATATCTCTTATACACCACTAATACAAATACCGCATCTGCTTCAACTACCACCCCTGGCAGTGTGTTGCAACCACCACCGCCTTCTGTGTAAGATAGTTACACCATATATCTCCTTTAAACTTTGCCCCTCTCACCATAAAGTGCGACACGGTGGCGCAGCGGTAGAGTTGCTGCCTTACAGAGAACGCAGCGCCGGAGACCCGGGTTCGATCCCGACTACAGGTGCTGTTTGTACTGAGTTTGTATGTTCTCCCCGTGACCTGTCTGTACGGAATTTGTACTACCTCCGAGATCTTCGGTTTCCTCCCACACTCCAGAGACGTGCAGGTTTGCAAGTTAATTGGCTTGGTAAATGTAAAAATTGTCCCTAGTGGGTGTAGGATAGTGTTAGTGTGCGGGGATCGCTGGTCGGCACGGACCCGGTGGGCCGAAAGGGCCTGTTTCCGCGCTGTATCTCTAAACCAAACTAAACTAAATAAAGTTGTGCCCTCTGCTATTTGATTTTGCCATCCTGGGAAAAAGATTCTGACTGGCTATCCTATCTATGCCTCTCATCATTTTATACACTTCTCTCAAGTCTCCCCAAAACCTCTGGCATTCCGGAGTAACAACCCAAGTCTGTCCAGCCCCTCCCTGTATCTAACGCCCCCAAATCCAGGTACCATTCTGGCAAACCTCTGCCCCCTCTCCAAAGCCTCCACATCCTTCCTGTAATGGTGCAACCAGAACTGCACGCAACACTCCAAATACGGCCTAACCAAAGTCCTGTAAAGCTTAGTCTACTTTAGTTCAGATTATTCTTGTCACGTGTACCGAGGTACAGTGAACAGCTTTTGTTTGCGTGCTATCCAGTCAAAGAAAAGGGCAGTACGGTGGCGCATCCTGACTACGGGCGCTGTCTGTACGGAGTTTGTACGTTCTCCCCGTGACCTGCGTGGGTTTTCTCCGAGATCTTCGGTTTCCTCCCACACTCCAAAGACGTGCAGGTTTGTAGGTTAATTGGCTTGGCAAGTGTAAAAATTGTCCCTAGTGTGTGTGTAGGATAGTGTTAATGTGCGGGGATCGCTGGTCGGCGCGGACCCGGTGGGCCGAAAGGGCCTGTTTCCGCGCTTTATCTCTAAACTAAACTAAACTTAAAAGACTACACACAAATACAATCAAGCTGCCCAATCTGCACAGATAAAGGATAAATGATACTACATTTAGTGCAATACATAACATTAAAGTCCAATAAAGTCCGATTAAAGACAGTTCAGTGGACCTGATCTCTCTCAATGGGAGATCAGGTCCACTCTCTGGCAGGTGAGAGGACAGCTCAGAGAAACTGTCCCTGAATCTGGAGGTGTGTGTTTTCAAACTTCTGTACCTCTAGCCTGATGGGAGAGAGGGTGCCTAACGGGAGGACCGGGGTGAGACTGGTCCTTGATGATGCTGCTGGCCTTGCTGAGGCACGGATGGAGTCAGTGGAAGGGAGGTTGGTTTGTGTGATGGTCTGGGCTGCGTCCACAACTCTCCGCAATTCCTTGTGGTCTTGGATGGAGCTGTTCCCAAACCAGGCGGTGGTGCATCCCGGGAAAATGCTTTCCATGGTGCATCTGTAGAAGTTGGTGAAAGTTGTAGGGGACATGCCAAACATCCTACGCCTTCTAAGGGAGTGTAGGCGTTGGTGTGCGTTCTTGGTCGTGGCTTCAATATGGGTGGTCCACGAGAGGTTGTTGATGATACTGACTCCTGGGAATTTGTAGTTTTCAACCATCTCTGCTTTGGAACCATCAATGCAAACTGGGGGTAGACACAAAATGCTGGAGTAACTCAGCGGGTCAGGCAGTATCTCGGGAGAGAAGGAATGGGTGACGTTTCGGGTCGAGACCCTCCCTCAGACTGAAGAAGGGTCTCAACCCGAAACGTCACCCATTCCTTCTCTCCCGAGATGCTGCCTGACCCGCTGAGTTACTCCAGCATTTTGTGTCTACCTTCGATTTAAACCAGCGTCTGCAGTTTTTTTGTCCTCCTCCATTGCAGACTGGGCTATGTGTGCCTGCAGCCGATCACTATCTCCATTGTCTTGCTGACGTTGAGAAGGAAGGTTGTTGTCTCGACACCGGGACACCGGGTTCTCGATGGGCTTCGAAATGTTACATGACTCACGCTCGCACGCATGCACTCATTCAAATATGTACCAGCAATGCCTTGACCTTTGTCGGTGAGTGGTCTCATTGTGCAACTCACTCTGAGGGTAATGAGTACAAGGCTGGCCCCTTCGATGAACTGCACATCATCTTGGAGATGAAGTTCATCTCACAGGGATCTGCAGCACATCAGTGCCTCGCATCAAGGACGCTGACCTTTAAGCCGTGGGCCCCACCAGCAGCCCGCTTGCCAACACAACTTTGACATTCAGAATCACATCTCCCTCAGTCCCGTGCAGGAAGGAACTGCAGGTGCTGGTTTAAACCGAAGATAAGACACAAAAAGCTGGAGTAACTCAGCGGGTCAGTCAGTATCTCTGGAGAGAAGGAATGGAATTAGTCTGAAGAAGGGTCTCGACCCGAAACGCCACCCATTCCTTCTCTCCCGAGATGCTGCCTGTCCCGCTGAGTTACTCCAGCGTTTTCAGTCTCTCTCCTCAATCCTCACATTTGATCTCATCGTGCTTGGCACGGTCTCATCAAAGATACCGAAATTACCCCAGCGAGTGATTTTGCCAATGAACCATTCTGATCATAGAGTCATAGAGTGACACAGCGTGGAAACAGGTCCATCAGCCCAACTTGCCCACACCGACCAACATATCCCAGCTGCACTAGTCCCACCTGCCTGCGTTTGGCCCATATTCCTCCAAACCTGCCCTATCCATGTACCTGTTTAAAAGTTTCTTAAACGTTGGGATAGTCCCAGCCTCAACTACCTCCTCTGGCAGCTTGTTCCATACACCCACCCCGGTTGTGTGAAAAAATTTACCCTCAGATTCCTATGAAATCTTTTCCTCTTCACCTTGAACCTATGTCCTCTGGTCCTTGATTCCCCTACTCTGGGCAAGAGACACTGTGTATCTACCCGATCTATGCCTCTCATATCATATCATATCATATCATATATATACAGCCGGAAACAGGCCTTTTCTGCCCTCCATGTCCGTGCCGCCCAGTGATCCCCGTACATTAACACTATCCTACACCCACTAGGGACAATTTTTACATTTACCCAGCCAATTAACCTACATACCTGTACGTCTTTGGAGTGTGGGAGGAAACCGAAGATCTCGGAGAAAACCCACGCAGGTCACGGGGAGAACGTACAAACTCCTTACAGTGCAGCACCCGTAGTCAGGATCGAACCTGAGTCTCCGGCGCTGCATTCGCTGTAAAGCAGCAACTCTACCGCTGCGCTACCGTGCCATGATTTTGTACACCTCTATAAGATCATAACATGAAACATAACATGGTGCATATAGTTTAGTTTAGTTTAGTTTAGAGTTACAGCATGGAAACAGGCCCTTCGGCCCACTGAATCTGCATTGACCAACAATCACCTGTACACTAACTTGACTTGACTAGCACTATCCTACGCACTAGGGACAATTTTCAGAAGCCAATTAACCTACAACACTTCTCTCCTGAGATGCTACCTGACCCGCTGAGTTACTCCAGCATCTGTGTCAATCTACAAACCTGCACGTCTTTTGAAATACGAGAGGAGAAAACCCGTGTGGTCACGGGGAGAACGTACAAACTCCATGCTGAGGGCACCCGTAGTCAGGATCGAACCCGGGTCTCTGGCGCTGTGAGTCAGCAACTCTACCGCTGTGCCACTGTGTAATGCGAGGATTATTCATTAACTAATGGGGCAAAGTGGTCCATCACGGGTACTGACCTCCCCACCATCGAAGGGATCTACAGGAGCCGCTGCCTCAAACAGGCAGCCGGCATCATCAGAGACCCACACCACCCTGGCCACACTCTCATTTCACCCCTGCCATCGGGAAGAAGGTACAGGAGCCTGAAAACTGTAACGTCCAGGTTCAGGAACAGCTTCTGCCCAACAGCCATCAGGCTGATGAACACTACAACCTCCATCTCAACTCCCAAACTATGAGCAGCCCGGAATAACCTCCGGTGGAGATCATCAATCACCCGTACAATAGTTCTATGTTATCGTAGTATCGTAGTGGCAATTTACAGAAGCCAATTAGCCTACAAACCCGCACATCCTTGGATTGTAGGAAGAAACCGGAACACCCGGATAAAACCCATTTAGTCACAGGGAGAACGCACAAACTCCATACAGACAGCCACGTGATTTCTGCACGTGATTTCTGCACGTGATTTCTGCACGTGATTTCTCCACATGATTTCTACATTTGCTTCTACAATTGATTTCTGCACTTGATTTCTACACTTTGAAACAGATAAAAACATAGAAAATTAGCGCAGGAGTGGGCCATTCGGCCCTTCGAGCCAGCACCGCCATTCAATATGATCATGGCTGATCATCCAGAATCAGTACCCCGTTCCTGCTTTTTCCCCATATCCCTTGATTCCGTTAGCCCTAAGAGCTAAATTTAACTCTCTCTTGAATATATCCAGAGAATTGACCTCCACTGCCTTCTGTGGCAGAGAATTCCACAGATTCACAACTCTCTGGGTGAAGACGTTTTTCCTCATCAGTCCTAAATTCCCCCTATTCTTACACTTGATTTCTAAACTTGTAGTCTGGATTGAACTCTGCTCTACCACTGCACCACCCTGCCACCCTAAACTGGTCTCATTTGCCCTCGTTTGGCCCATATCCCTCTAAACCTTTCCTATCCCATGAGCAGGGTTGCCAACTGTCCTGTATTAGTCGTGACATCCCGTATATTGGGCTAAATTGCTTTGTCCCATATGGGACCGCCCTTGTCCCTTATTAGGGCCGGGGGTGCTGTAGGCCTGGACACTGTAGGCCCGGGGGCTGCTGTAAGCCCAAACAATATAGGGGCCTGGACACTATAGGCCCGGACAGTGTAGGCCCGGACAGTCTAGGCCTGGAGGCCCGGGCGCTGCCTAACGGAGGTTGCATAGCAACCCACCTCCCGGCCCGGGCAGCTGCCATTGGTGGAGCGGGAGCACGTGGCCGCTGGCTGGGTGAGGTCACGTGGGGCGCGGGGCGGTGACGTCACCTTGTCCCTTATTTGGGAGTGAGAAAGTTGGCACCCTTACTCATGAGGGTTATGTTAGAAGCGTGTTTGGCTGGCTGGGGTTGTGTGACCATATGACAGGCACACTGTGCACAGCATGGCCCCATAAGCAACAGCACCAGCTGACCACGAGCAGGTCACCGATCCTCTGTGGAGTCTGCTGAGAGACAGGTTTTGAGCAATCTGTCGAGCTCAATGCCACAGACGGCACTCAGATAGACACAAGATGCCGGAGTAACTTGGCAGGACAGGCAGCATCTCTGGAGAGAAGGAATGGCTGACGTTTCGGGTCGAGACCCTCCACAGAAGGCACCTCAGTTTAGCCCCCGATCTGGAAGGTGAAACATTGACACACCCTCAGCTGCACTGGACTGGCAGCCAAGAACAAGCCCAGACCTTTTGAGTGGCACGGTGGCGCAACGGCAGAGTTGCTGCCTCACAGCATCAGGGACCCGGGTTCGATCCTGACTACGGGTGCTGTCTGTATGGAGTTTGTACGTTTTTCCCGTGACTGCGCGGGTTTTCTCCGGGTGCTCCGGTTTCATCCCATGCATCAAAGACATACATGTTTGTAGGTTGTCGCGGGAGCACTCGGTTCAGCCCGAAATCAGGCTAGTCCAGTCAGGATGCTTTATTAACACAGCAAGCTGCCAGCACATGTTCACTCTCCTCTCTCTCCACAAATCCCCTGCTGAGAAACCCCGTGGACTGCCAGACCCTGTCAGTCTCAGTGCTGAGTGTTCGGCCAAAGAGTGGCCTAACTCTCAGGAGTCACCACCGGGCTAATTGGCTTCGGTAAATTTGTAAATTGTACTTAGTGTGCAGGATAGTGTTAGTGTGCGGGGATCGCTGGTCGGCAAGGACTCAGTGGGCCGAAGGGCCTGTTTCCGCGCTATTTCTCTAAACTAAACTAAACAAAAGGTAGACACACAATGCTGGAGTAACTCAGCGGGACAGGCAGCATCTCTGGAGAGAAGGAATGGGTGACATTTCGGGTTGAGACCCTTCTTCAGACTAAACTAAACTAAACTAAACTATGCTGCTCACGTTCTTAAATTCAGACTGCAATCTACGTTAAAGACAAATGGGTCAAGGCTCACACTGGGAGCCTCAGATTTATCTTTTAAGTTTAGTTCAGTTTAGGGATACTGCGTGGAAACAGGCCCTGCGGCCCACGCCGACCAGCAATCACCCATAGTAGTTCTGCATGTAGAAATCAAGTGTAGAAATAGTGTAGAAATCACATGTAGAAATCAAGTGTAGAAATCAAGTGTAGAAATCAAATGTAGAAATCACGTGTAGAAATCAAGTGTAGAAATCAAGTGCAGAAATCACATGTAGAAATCAAGTGTAGAAATCAAGTGTAGAAATCAAGTATAGAGATCACGTGTAGAAATCAAGTGTAGAAATCAAGTGTAGAAATCAAGTGTAGAAATCACGTGTAGAAATCAAGTGTAGAAATCAAGTGTAGAAATCAAGTGTAGAAATCACGTGAAGAAATCAAGTGTAGAAAGCAAATGCAAAAATGTCTAGAAATCATGTGGAAAAAAAAGGAACCATAGATGCAGATTTACAAAAAAAGGACACAGAGTGCTGGAGTAACTCAGCCGGTCAGGCAGTATCTCTGGTGACACTTCAGAGTGGGGGCCTTTCTTCAGCCTGTTTAGACAAGGCTAAAATCCTGCGTTACTCCACAGGTATAAATCCACTTGATTTTTAAACACAAGCTCCAGTATTTTAATACGAAGTAGCCAGATCCTGGCATAAAACAACATCTGTCTTCTCTTCCAAGTTTCGGTTAATTTTTATGGGGAATTTTCCATCTCAGAAGTCATGCTGAATAAACACTCTTTCACACGAGCAATGCTCCAGTGGAACTAATGAGGATCGTGGCGGGTTACCCAAGCTGCATTGCAGTAATTACAGACCTTGGAACATAGTTACAAAACCATCCCTTGTTTAGTTTAGTTTAGCTTAGAGATACAGTGCAGACACAGGCACTTCAGCCCACTGAGTCCACACCGACCAGCGATTCCCGCATACTAACACTATCCTACACACACGAGGGACAATGTACAATTATACCAAGCCAATTAACCTACAAACCTGCACGTCTTTGGAATGTGGGAGGAAACCATAGATCCCGTAGGAAACCCATGCAGGTCATGAGGAGAACGTACAAACTCCGTACGGACAGCACCCGTAGTCAGGATCGAACCCGGGTCTCTGACACTGTGAGGCAGCAACTCTACTGCTGCATCACCATGCTGCCCAATGTATTTCCACATGATTTCTACACATGATTTCTACACATGATTTCTACACATGATTTCTACACATGATTTCTGTACATGATTTCTGCATGATTTTTGCACATGATTTCTGCACATGATTTCTACACATGATTACTGCACATGATTTCTGCACACGATTTCTATGCATGATTTCTGTACATGATTTCTGCACATGATTGCAATGCATGATTTCTGCACACTATTCTACTGCAACCCTCTTAAATCACTGACCCATTTATCAACCTGTCACAGCCATGGAAGCCTTGTACACTGACACGCCAGGAACAATTTAACCCAGCTTCTGTTCTACTCTGACGAGGCCCCAAGCTTATCTTGGAAAGGACGTGTAATCAGCGCGTGGATTAGTGCAGCAATTTGTCCGTAAATGAGAGAGGAGGCATGCCACAGATTAACCTGACCGTGCCTAACCGTCAGTTAGTGGACCGGCTCGGCCTTCAAAGGCAGACCTGGGATATGTGTGAACAGATGGGCCCAAATTACAGGCTACATCAACATCTCACTATTTAAAGCACACACACCGCACGCCAATGTAGATCGCGACCAACATTTGGCTTTGAGTTAATCCCCTTCTGAGTGACTCAGTAAGCACTGTTCAAAATGAACCATTAATGCTTGGGCTCCCAGCTCCGAAGCACAGCGACGGGTCAGGGAGCTGAGGGATGTCACTCAGTAGTTACAGCACTGGGAAGTAGAAAAGGAAAAAGTCCAAAGTCCAGTCAACGTGCTGGATGTACTGGAGCTGCTCCCGATCCAGGCGAGCCCCAGGCTGCTGCAGGGCCTCCTTCGTCACCCTCCGCCCACTAACCCACCTCCCTCTCCTCGCCCGACCGCCTCTGTGTCCCGGGGAGGGGCCTCCTGCAGCCGAGCTTGAAAGCTCTGGAGACTATACCCCGGTCCCTCTCCCACCAGCCCACTCCTCACGTCCGCCACCGTCGCCAGCGGCTCCCACCTCCTCGGTTCTCCGGTCTTCGGGGCCGAGCTCGGCTGCTTCCCAGCTGCCCCCCCGCAGGCCGTGCCCCCCCCCCCCTCCCTCCCCCCCGGGCCCTTCTTCCTTCACAGCGGTGAGCAAGGCCTGTTGCGGGGCCACATGCGGTTCTTCAGTCCTGGCAGCCCACTAGGCCCATCCTTGTTCCCCGTGCCCCACTGGGTCATAGTCCACCACGTTTGAAGTCCTTAGTTGAGTTTAGTTTAGTTTACAGCGTGGAAACAGGCCCTTGGGCCCACCGGGCCCTCACCGACCAGCAATCCACGCACATTAACTATTCGACCATACACACACTAGGGACAATTTTTAATATTTTATACCAAGCCAATTAACCTACAAACCTGTCGGAGTGCGGGAGGGAACCGAAGATCTCGGAGAAAATGCTCCTTAAGCCATCCATCGGTCATCAAGGTTTTATACCGTCATGTATCGCTATTTTCCATGGATTATATTCCAGCTTGTTCCTTGCACAAAACTCCTTGTATTTAGGCAGGTATCATGGCCACCAGATTCAGGAACAACTTCTTCCCCTCACTCATCAGGCTACTGAACGATAAACGAGGGCACTGCCACAATACTCCAACCTACCTCAGTGCAGACTGGACCTTTTCTCTAAATTGTCCCTGCACACACTAGGGACAATTTACAATTTCTACCAATTAACTCACAAACCCGCATGTCTTTGGAGTGTGGGAGGAAACCGGAACACCCGGAGAAACCCATGCTGGTCACGGGGAGAACGTACAAACTGTACAGTCAGCACCCGTAGCCAGTATTGAACCCGGGTCTCTGGCGCTGTGAGGCAGCAACTCTACCGCTGCACCACCAGTATTATTTGATTTGATTGGGTAGCTTGGATACAGGAGCTTTTCACTGAATAGAGGTACACGTGACCATAATAATCCTAAACATGCACCTTATATTTCAGGCTAAGACGCAGTGCTGAAGGAGTCTGCTTTGTCAGTGTACCACAAGGCCCCATTGATCAGAAGACATGTTAAACTGCGGTCTCATCTGCCCTCTCAGGTAGGCATTGAAGAGCCCATATCAGTTTAGTTGAGCTTAGTTGAATGTCACGTGTACCGAGGTACAGTGAAAAGCTAACCAGTCAGCGGAAAGACTAGACATGATTACAATCAAGCCTTCCACAGTGTACAGATACAGGATAAAGGGAATAACGTTTAGTGCAAGATAAAGTCTAGTAAAGTCTGAATAAAGATAGTCCAAGGGTCTCCAGTGAAGTAGATGGGAAGTCAGGGCTGCTCTCTAGTTGGTGAGAGGATGGTTCAGTTGCCTGATAACAGCTGGGAAGAAACTGTCCCTGAATCTGGAGGTGTGCTTTTTACGCTTCAATACCTCTTGCCTGATGGGAGATTTTTTAGATTTTTTTAGATTTAGAGTTACAGCTCGGAAACAGGCCCTTCGGCCCACCGGGTCCGCGCCGCCCAGCGATCCCCGCACATTAACACTATCCTACACACACTAGGGACAATTTTTACATTTGCCCAGCCAATTTCACATACATACCTGTACGTCTTTGGAGAGGAGAGAGGGGAGAGGAGGGAGTGACCGGGTGAGACTGGTCCTTGATTATGCTGCTGGCCTTGCCAAGGCAGCGTGAGGTGTAGATGGAGTCAATGGAAGGGAGTAGGAAGGAAGCCTTTCTGGAGAGAAGCAACGGGTGACATTTCGGGTCGAGACCCTTCTTGCCTGATGAAGGGCGGTCAAGGCAGCCACGGTGGTGCAGCGGTAGAGTTACTGCCTCACAGCGCTGGAGACCCGGGTTCGATCCCAACTATGGATGCTGTCTGTACGGAGTTTGTACGTTCTCCCCGTGACCTGCGTGGGCTTTCTACGAGATCTTTGGTTTCCTCCCACACTCCAAAGACATGCAGGTTTGTAGGTTAATTGGCTTGGTGTATGTGTAAAATTGTGTGTGTAGGATAGTGTTAATGTGCGGGGATCACTGGTCGGTGCGGATTCGATGGGGGAAGGGCCTGTTTCTACGCTGTATCTCAAAAACTAAACGAAACTAAAGAGTCTCGACCCGAAACGTCACCCATTCCTTCTCTCCCAAGATCTGCCTGTCCCGCTGAGTTACTCCAGTTTTTTGTGTCTATCTTCAGTGGAAGATTCGATTGGTTTGCTTGGTGGTCTGGCCTGCGTCCACAATTCTCTGCAATTTATTGCGGTGTTGGATGGAGCTGTTCCCAAACCAGCTCAAAGAATATTGAGGGGAGATCTCTCCCATCCTGAACGAATGTCTGTCCCTCTGCCAACAGCATTGTGAACAGATTATACAGTCGTTTATTCTTTACAACTGATGGGAGCTTGTGGTGAACAATGTGGCCTTTGTGTTTCCTGCATTGTAACAATGATTACACCGCAAAAGCATTTAATTGGCTGTGAAGTGCTTCGGTACACCCTGAAATCAGAATGCAGCAGCACAGAGAAATCTCCCTTGGCCAAATGGAATGGCAGAAGCCTACGTTTCGTTCCACCCTATGGAGCACTGATGTGATGTGACTCCATCATCTGTGATCCTACATACTTTAGACTAGACTTTAGAGTCGGGTTGCCAACTGTCCCGTATTAGCCGGGACATCCCGTATTTTGGGCTAAGTTGGTTTGTCCCGTACGGGAACACCCTTGTCCCGTATTAGGCCCGGGGTGACGCTCTAGGCCTGGACACCATAGGTCCGGACACTGTAGGCCCAGGGGCCACTGTAGGCCTGGATAGTGTAGGCCCAGAGGCCCGGGCGCCGCCTAAACGGAGGTTGCGTAGCAACCCGCCTCCCGGCCCGGGCGGCGGCCATTGGTGGAGCGGGAGCAAATGGCCGCTGGCTGGGTGAGGTCACATGGGGCGCTGGGTGGCGACATCACCTTCCGTCCCTTATTTGGCAGTGAGAAAGATGGCAACTCTACTTTAGAGATACATCGCGGAAACAGGCCCTTTGGCCCACCGAGTCCGCACCGACCAGCGATCCCTGCACACTAACAATATACCTACACACACCCGGGACAATTTTACATTTATCCCAAGCCAATTAATCTACAAACCTGTATGTCTTTGGAGTGTGGGAGGAAACCCGAAGATCTCAGCGAACACCCACAAGAACATACAAACTCCGTGCAGACAGCACCCGTAGTCGGGATGGAACCCGGGTCTCTGGTGCTGTAAGCGCTGTAAGGCAGCAACTCTACCGCCGTGCCACCGTGTGGAAAAAGGTTGCCCTGCAGGTTCCTGTTAAATCTATCCCCTCTCAACTTCAACCTATGTCCTGTTCTTCTCGAATTCCTTATCCTGACAAAACAAGACTGTGTGATTTCCCTATCCATTGCCCTGATGGTTTGACACACCTCTGTAAGATTGCCCCTCAGCATCTTTTTGCTTGCTTTACCACCTTTCCCACTTGTGTTGCTACTTTCTGGGAGCGATGGAAATACACCTCAAGGCCTCTCTGTACATCACGACATTCAACAGCCCTGCAATTTACTGTACACCGATCAGCCAAAACATTATGACCACTGACAGGCGAAGTGAATAACATTGATTATCTTGTTACAATGGCACCTGTCAAGGGGTGGGATATATTAGGCAGCAAGTGAACAGTCAGTTCTTGAAGTTGACGTGTTGGATGCAGGAGAAATGGGCAGGAGTAAAGACCTGAGCAACTTTGACAAGGGGCAAATTGTTATGGCCAGACGACTGGGTCAGAGCATCTCTGAAACGGCAAGGCTTGTGGGGTGCTCCCGGTCAGCAGTGGTGAGTACCGACCGACAGTGGTCCGAGGAGGGACAAACCACAAACCGGCGACAGACAGGGTGTTGGGCGCCCAAGGCTCATCGATGCGCGAGGGCAACGAAGGCTATCCCGTCTGGTCCGAACCGACAGAAGGTCGACTGTGGCACAAGTCACAGAAAATGTTAATGGTGGTCACGGGAGGAATGTGTCACAATACGAAGTGCATCGCACCCTGCTGCGTATGGGGCTGCACACGGAGGACCAACAGCATATTAGGCAGGTGGGCATAATAGACAATAGACAATAGGTGCAGGAGTAGGCCATTCAGCCCTTCGAGCCAGCACCGCCATTCAATGCGATCATGGCTGATCACTCTCAATCAGTACCCCGTTCCTGCCTTCTCCCCATACCCCCTCACTCCGCTATCCTTAAGAGCTCTATCCAGCTCTCTCTTGAAAGCATCCAACGAACTGGCCTCCACTGCCTTCTGAGGCAGAGAATTCCACACCTTCACCACTCTCTGACTGAAAAAGTTCTTCCTCATCTCCGTTCTAAATGGCCTACCCATTATTCTTAAACTGTGGCCCCTTGTTCTGGACTCCCCCAACATTGGGAACATGTTTCCTGCCTCTAATGTGTCCAATCCCCTAATTATCTTATATGTTTCAATAATATCCCCCCTCATCCTTCTAAATTCCTGTGTATACAAGCCTAATTGCTCCAGCCTTTCAACATACGACAGTCCCGCCATTCCGGGAATTAACCTAGTGAACCTACGCTGCACGCCCTCAATAGCAAGAATATCCTTCCTCAAATTTGGAGACCAAAACTGCACACAGTACTCCAGGTGCGGTCTCACCAGGGCCCGGTACAACTGTAGAAGGACCTCTTTGCTCCTATACTCAACTCCTCTTGTTATGAAGGCCAACATTCCATTGGCTTTCTTCACTGCCTGCTGTACCTGCATGCTTCCTTTCAGTGACTGATGCACTAGGACACCCAGATCTCGTTGAACATCCCCTCTTCCTAACTTGACACCATTCAGATAATAATCTGCCTTTCTATTCTTACTTCCAAAGTGAATAACCTCACACTTATCTACATTAAACTGCATCTGCCATGTATCCGCCCACTCACACAACCTGTCCAAGTCACCCTGCAGCCTTATTGCATCTTCCTCACAATTCACACTACCCCCCAGTTTAGTATCATCTGCAAATTTGCTAATGGTACTTTTAATCCCTTCATCTAATGTTTTGGCTGATCGGTGTATACTTTCCTCTTGAATTTGATTTCTCCAAATGCAACACTTTGCAATTGTCCGGATTAATCTCCTTCCTCCATAAATCCACCTAAATCTCCAACTGACCTATAACTTGTGGATATATATAGTATAAGAAAATAACTGCAGACCCTTCTTCAGACTGACTTGTGGATAGTGAGAAAGGACAAGTTATCTCACTACTCACACTCCTCCAAATGTCCGAGCCATCTGCAAACGTACTAATCAGCTCATATTCATCCAAAATATCCTTATATATGGCATGGTAAGTATCTGTGTGTATCTGGCTCGGTGGCGCTGCGGTAGAGTTCCGGAGCATGCTACAAAAAAGCTTTTCGCTGTACCTCAGTGCATGTGACAATAAACTAAACTAATCAGGGGGTACGGGGAGAAGGCAGGAACGGGGTACTGATTGTGGATGATCAGCCATGATCACACTGAATGGCGGTGCTGGCTCGAAGGGCCGAATGGCTTACTCCTAGAAACATAGAAAATAGGTGCAGGAGTAGGCCATTCGGCCCTTCGAGCCTGCACCGCCATTCAATATGATCATGTCTGATCATCCAGCTCAGTAACCTGTATCTCTATACCCCCTGATCCCTTTAGCCACAAGGGCCACATCTAACTCTTTAATAACAAAAAACTTATCCTGCACCTATTATATATGTATCTATGTATCTAAACTAGTTTTGGAGGGATATGGACAAAGCGCAGGCAGATGGGGCTAGTGCAGCTGGGATATGTTGACCGGTGTGGGCAAGTTGGGCCGAAGGGCCTGTCTCCAAGCTGTATCACTCTGTGACTAAACTGAATATTTTGCTGAGGAACGAACTGTAGATGCTGGTTTAAACCGAAGATGGACACTAAATGCTGGAGTGACTCAGACTGAATCGAAGGGTCCCGAACCGAAACGTCACCCATTCCTTCTCTCCAGAGGTGCTGCCTGACCCGCTGAGTTACTCCAGCACTCTGTGTCTATCGAATGTTTAGCTGAAATCGGAGCAGTATCGTTAGTTGGCGATTTGTACGCGCGCAGGATTCCAAACTGACCCAGAAATGTAGGAAATGTAGGCGACGCGGCATATTAGCGTCCTGGTGATTTATTGATGAAAGGACTCCGGGGAAATTTGAAGTTCTCAATTTCTCAAAACATGAAACACAATATGCTATCAGATGGTCGGGGGAGTGGTGCAGAAGATGATTACTGTTCATCTGGGACTAAATGTGAAGCTAGATTTTTTTTTTTTAGATTTAGAGATACAGCGCGGAAACAGGCCCTTCGGCCCACCGAGTCCGTGCCGCCCAGCGATCCCCGCACATTAACACTATCCTACACACAATAGGGACGATTTTTACATTTACCCAGTCAATTAACCTACATACCTGTACGTCCTTGGAGTCAATTAACCTACATACCTGTAAGTCTTCTGGTCAGGGGAGGTCAACATAATGGTTCCATGATCTCAGAGTAAGCAAATTGGGTCACCAGTTTCCTCAGCAGGATAACTGCCTGCTTTGTCCACTATTAATTCTTTAGTTGTATCAGTCAGTGAAGATCACAGTTATATTCTTGCATCCACTCTCTCTCCAACTCTCCCAACTCTCTTCTGAAGAAGGGTCTCGACCCGAAACGTCACCCATTCCTTCTCTCCCGAGATGCTGCCTGACCTGCTGAGTTACTCCAGCATTTTGTGAATAAATCTCTTCTAAATCGCCTTGTTGAGTCTCATTGTCTGTAACTCGTTTTCACCTAGGCCACAGCTAACAATCGCCTGAATCCTTTATCATTGTTACAGTTTTGCATATCTCTCATTAATTTGATCTGCGTCTCTCTACGTCACCGTCTATCGCTCTCATTTCCCTCTCCTCTGACTCTCAGTCTGAAGAAGGGTCTCGACCAGAAACGTCACCCATTCCTTTTCTCCAGAGATGCTGCCTGTCCCCGCTGAGTTACTCCAGCACTTTGTGTCGGTTTAAACCAGCATCTGCAGTTCCTTCCTACACACGATATATTCTTATTAAGCTCTGTGACAAGGTTATCGGCCAATTTGGTTGTAATGGACAGCGGTAGAGTTGCTGCTTCACAGCGCCAGAGACCCGGGCTCGATCCCGACTACGGGGACTGTCTTTACGGAGTTTGTACGTTCTCCCCGTGACCATGTGGGTTTTCGCCAGGTGCTCTGGTTTCTTCCCACATTCCAAAGACGTGAATGTTTTTTGAGGTTAATTGGCTTTGGTAAAATTGTTAATTGTGCCTAGTGTGTGGGATAATGTTAGTGTGCGGGGATCGCTGGTCGGCGCGGACTCAGTAAGCCAAAGGGCATATCTCAGCGCTGTATCTCTAAACTAAACTAAACTAAAGTTAAAGAGGCAAAGAGTTCAGGACTAGCAATGTGGGAGGTCAATTGTGAAACGGGCCTCCTCTTCGCCATTTGAAAATGTAGCTGAATATTTAAATATTGATTTATTTTGCTCATGGACACACGAGGAACTGCAGATGCTCGAATCTTGAGCAAAACACAAAGTGCTGGAGGAACTCAGTGGGTCGGGCAGCCTCTGGGGAGGGAGTGGACAGACGATGTTTCGGGGGATGGAAGGTGTGCGGGTGTCAGGGGTTGTGGGGAGAGGGCAGGAGAATGGGGTCAGGAGGGAGAGATAGATCAGCCGCGATTGAACGGCGAGGTAGACTTGATGGGCCGAATGGCCTTATGACCCTGACCCACGGGAATGGGCCTGTTTCTGCGCTGCATCTCTAAACTAAACCAATGGAGGTCGTTGAGGCAGATACAATAATTGCATTTCAAAGTCATTTGGACAGAAATATGCAAGATTCACACAGAGTGCTGGAGTAACTGACTCAGCGGGTCAGGCAGCATCTATGGGGAAATAGACGGGTGACGATTCGGGTCGGGGCCGTTCTTCAGACAGGATGTAGACAGGTTCTCATTCCTGAACAGGTACATGGACAGGAAAGGTTTAGAGAGATATAGACCAAGTGGACCCGTTGGGCCCAAACCTCTCCTGCATTGGTGCAGCACCCTCTCCTCCCCCCCCCCTCCCCCTCCCCCTCTTACCCTCCCCCCTCTCCATCCCCCTTAACCTCCATATCCTCCCTCCTCCCCCCCCCCCTCCCTCCCTTCCTCCGTCCCACCTCCCTCCCTTCCTCCGTCCCACCTCCCTCCCTTCCTCCGTCCCACCTCCCTCCCTTGGAGATAGATTTAAACGTTAAAACGTGAATAACTTTAAAATATAACACCGATTTCAATGAAACTTCTTCCATTATCACCAAAGTGGCGATGGTGAGTAAGGTGGGCCTAAAATTGTCGTGCTGTCGTGTACCGTTTTGGCCGTAGTTCAGGAACAAACAAACAAACAAACGAGAGTTTTAGTATATAGATGGGCTGAAGCCTGGAAAATGAGACTGGCTCGGATGGGGCATCTTGGCCAGCATGGGGAAGCCGGGCCGAAGGGCCTGTGTCCGTGCTGTACGATGCCATGACTAACGGAGCTCGTAGTCAGTCTGCCCCGATCTCCATGAACTCTACACTGCCCCTTTATCAGTGGCTCTCTGTAATGTATAATCTCAGCTTTAAACAAAATAATCAGAAGTAAATCTGAAAGCATTTCCGAAGAAAATGCATCTCCAAGGACACAAGCATATCCACCCGGTCTAATGAATGTCCCTGAAGATCTCACAACAAATAAACATCTCCTTAGCACCACAGGAAGAACGTTAAGATGCTGCAGTACAATCTCGTGATCGGAGATGATTGCAGCCGAGGGTGAACTTTGGTCCTCTTTCTCCAGAAATCATCTGTGGAGATCATGTGCAGAATTGTGTAGAAATCATGTGGTAATACATGGGGTGGCACGGTGGTGCAGCGGTAGAGTTGCTGCCTCACAGCTCCAGAGGCCCAGGTTCGATCCTGACTACGGGTGCAAACTCTGTAGGGAGTTTGTACGTTCTCCCTGTGACCTGTGTGGGTTTACTCTGAGTTATCCAGTATCCTCGCACACTACAAAGACATACAGGTTTGTAGGTTAATTGGCTCGGTGTAAATGTAAATTATCCCTAGTGTGTGTAGGATAGTGCGTGTGTGTGGGGATCGCTGGTCGGTACGGTATCGGTGGGCCGAAGGGCCTGTTCCCGCGCTGTATCTCTAAACTAAACCATACTAAACATTGACATCTCTAGGATATTAAACCCGAACTACTGTCTATCTCATTGGAGACACTCGGACTATCTATAGTGTAAGAAAATAACTGCAGATGCTGGTACAAATCGAAGGTTTTTATTACACAAAATGCTGGAGTAACTCAGCGGGTCAGGCAGCATCTCAGGAGAGAAGGAATGGGTGACTTTTCGGGTCGAGACCCTTCTTCAGACTATCTATCTATGGTTCTCTATGATCGGACTGGCACTAAACGTTATTTATGTTATTCCCCTTTATCATTTTAGTGTACACTGTGGACGGCTCGATTGTAATCATGTGCAGTCTTTCCGCTGACCGGTTAGCACGCAACAAAGCTTTTCACTGTACCTCAGTACACGTGACAATAAACTGAACTCAAACTCAGCATGCAGAAGGCACCGATGATGCTAAAGCAGGGCACATCATTGCAAACGTTGCAGGAAATCTTCGGCAAACGTTAAGGATTTATAAGCACCGTTTGTGTTAAATACTCAGAAACGCTTCAAGAGGTTTCCAGCACCTCTTTGCTTCACTTCACAACTTGAGCTGGCGATACGCTCACATTGAAACGCGGACAAAAGCACACAGGACAACAATCGGCAATTGTCTAAGATGTTTTTTGCTGAACGTACACACATATACGTTCGGAACATCTACAGGCGAGAGGTCTGGGCGTAATTAAAACAGCACATTCAACAGAATCTCACAGACTGGAGGCAGCGATCTCTGTACCACAGACAAACCGATATTTAGGACGGGGGGACACAGATGGTACTTACTAAGTCGAACGCTCGGGTGAGATTTCCAAGGGAGAATACAGCGGTGTGCTCTGTAGGGGCAAAATAAAGAGGGGTCATTAATACATCTGAAATAAGCCCCGGACAACA
>NC_135987.1:3216163-3231448 GCF_053455715.1 Rhinoraja longicauda | reverse complement strand
GAATGGGTGACATTTCGGGTCGAGAGCCTTCTTCAGACTTCTTCAAACATCACCATTCCTTCTCTCCAGAGATGCTGCCTGACCCTAGTGTGTGTGTGTGTGTGTATGTCAGTGTGTGTGTGTATGTTAGTGTGTATGCTAGTGTTTGTGCGTGTGTGTGTGTGTGTGTGTGTGTGTGTGTGTGTGTGTGTGTGTGAGTTACTCCAGCATTCTGTGTCTACCTTCGATTAAGACCAGCATCTGCAGTTTTTCTTTCCTACAACTTTATAGTTGACTTTAGATCCACTTATTGTCACGTGTACCGACATAGAGTGACAGGCTTTTTATTGCGTGCTAACCGATCAGCGGAAAGACAATACATGATTACGATCAAAACATCCATATTGTACATAGACAGGATAAATGGCGGCTTTGGCGGCACGGTGGCGCAGCGGTAGAGTTGCTGCCTCACAGCGCCAGAGACCCGGGATCGATCCTGACTACGGGTGCCATCTGTACGGAGTTTGTACGTTCTCCCCGTGACCTGCGTGGGTTTTCCCCGGGTGCTCCGGTTTCCTCCCACACTCCAAAGACGCGCAGGTTTGTAGGTTAATTGGCTTGGTATGATTGTAAATTGTCCCTAGTGTGTGTGGGATAGTGTTAGTGTGCGGGGATCGCTGGTCGGCGCGGACTCGGTGGGCCGAAGGGCCTGTTTCCGCGCTGTATCTCTAAACTAAACTAAATTAAATGTACGTGACACATGATAAACTTACACAGGAAGATCTGTTTCTTTTACAAAACAAGACATGCACAGTATGAAGTGTCAGCAAAATGATAAAAATCTAATAAGACTTTATTTATTTTTAAATAGCACGTCCAGTGAGCCAAGGTTCAGCAAGTTCACGCCATCATCATTGTTTACGTGTTGTGTGACAGCAAAGAACTGCAGATGCTGGTTTATACCAAAGATAGACACAAAGTGCTGGAGTAACTCAGCGGGTCAGGCAGCGTCTCTGGAGAACATGGATATGTCATGTTATGGGACCTAGTCTCTGAAGAAGGGTCCCAACAAAGATACTAGAGGAGCAAGATAGACCACTCGACCCTAAAAACCGTAGTAGTACGTCACGACGCCATTTTAGGTGGCAGAAACTTGCAGAAACATTTAAAAAGAAAAATAACAAAAATCTGTGAGTTGATAGATGAGATATGTTCTGCATTTTAATGGTCTCATCACACATACTGTTCCTCCAAAACACTGATTACACTGCAAGAGGCAGAGGTGAACGGCGGGTTTTGCTTACTAAAATGGCGGACGTTACGCTCCTTTGCGTACTACACTCTACAGGGCCCTAGTGAGACCGCTCCTGGAGTACTGTGTGCAGTTTTGGTCTCCAAATTTGAGGAAGGATATTCTTGCGATTGAGGGCGTGCAGCGTAGGTTTACTAGGTTAATTCCCGGAATGGCGGGACTGTCATATGTTGAAAGACTGGAGCGACTAGATTTGTATACACTGGAATTTAGAAGGATGAGAGGGGATCTAATCGAAACATATAAGATTATTAAGGGATTGGACACGTTAGAGGCAGGAAACATGTTCCCAATGTTGGGGGAGTCCAGAACCAGGAGCCACAGTTTAAGAATAAGGGGTAGGCCATTTAGAACGGAGATGAGGAAAAACCTTTTCAGTCAGAGAGTTGTAAATCTATGGAATTCTCTGCCTCAGAAGGCAGTGGAGGCCTATTCTCTGAATGCTTTCAAGAGAGAGCTAGATAGAGCTCTTGAGGATAGCAGAGTCTACAGCGGAGTCAGGGGGTATGGGGAGAAGGCAGGAACGGGGTATTAATTGAGAATCATCGGCCATGATCACATTGAATGGCGGTGCTGACTCGAAGGGCCGAATGGCCTCCTCCTGCAATGGTCTATTGTCTATTGTCTACTTCTGCAAAGGCGATTGCGAAGGAGTGGTCCATCTTGCTCCTCTAGTATCTTTGATCCCAACCTGAAACGTCACCCATCCATGTTCTCCAGAGATGCCTGACCTGCTGAGTTACTCCAGCACTTTGTGTCTATCATTCACATGTAAAACCATTGTTCACCAGTGGTGTTGCCCGACCTGCTGTTACTCCAGCACTTCGTATCTTTTTCTTGTTATAAACCAGCATCTGCGGTTCCTTGTTTCAACATTTTGACTGCTCCATTGTGAAATCTGCTCAAGGTTCTCCTACTTTGAAGAAACTCTCCTCCTCTATCGGACAAGAGTACTGCAACACCCTCTCTCACTGATTTCAAAGCCTGAAGAAGGGTCCCGACCTGAAACGTCACCTATCCATGTTCTCCAGAGATGGTGCCTGACCCGCTGAGTTACTCCAGCACTCTGTGAAACATCACCTATCCATGTTCTCCAGGGATGCTGCCTGACCAGCTGATTTACTCCAGCGCTTTGTGTGTTTTTTTTTGTAAATCGGCATCTGCAGTTCCTCATTTCTACGTATTAATTGTTTGCGAGCTTATTAGCCTTCAGTAAGAGTGGCTGGTTACATCACAGCTTGGTTTGGTAGCAGCACTGCCGAAGACCACAAGAAGTGGCAGAGAGCTGCAGACGTAGCCCAGTCCATCACACACACACCGGCCTCCCCACCATTGGCTCCATCTACACTTCACGCTGCCTCGGAAAAGCAGCCGACACAATCAAAGACTTGTCCCACCCCGGTCACTCCCTCTTCTCCCTACTCTAATCTGGCAGAAGATACAGAAGCTTGAAAGCGCGCACCACCAGACTCAGGAACAGCTTCATCCCCTCTGTTGTCAGGCTTCTGAATGGTCCTTCCATAAGCTAGGGCACTGTCCGATTCACCTCTACCCCATTGCGGACATTGGATTTTGTCTGTGGAACTGATGTGCTACAATGCTGAGAGCTATATTCTGCACTCTGTATCTTCCCCTTTGCTTTACCTGTTGGACTTGAGTTTGGCTTGACTGTATTTATGTATACTATGATCTGATTTGATTGGGTAGCATGCAAAACAAAGCTTTTCACTGTACCTCAGTACACGTGACAATAATAAACCTCAGCCTACATCGATTGATTACAACACAGAGTGCTGGAGTAACTCAGCGGGTCAGGCAGCATCTCTGGAGAACATGGATAGGTGACGTTTCACAGAGTGCTGGAGTAACTCAGCAGGTCAGGCAGCATCTCTAGAGAACATGGATAGGTGACGTTTCACAGAGTGCTGGAGTAACTCAGCGGGTCAGGCAGCATCTCTGGAGAACATGGATAGCTGACGTTTCAGGTCGGGACACTTCTTCAGACTCGGAAGAAGGGTCCAAAACCAAAACGTCCCCTATCCATGTCCTCCCGAGATGCTGCCTGACCTGCTGAGTTTAGTTTAGTTTGGTCCAGAGTGGAAACAGACCCTCTGGCCCACCGAGTCCGCGCCGACCAGCGATCCCCGCACACTAGCAGTATCCTACACACACTAACATATAACATATAACAACTACAGCATGGAAACAGGCCTGTCCGGCCCTACCAGTCCACGCCGACCATTCTCCCTGACCTAGTCTCATCTACCTGCACTCAGACCATAACCCTCCAATCCCCTCCTATCCATATACCTATCCAATTTACTCTTAAATAATAAAATCGAGCCAGCCTCCACCACTTCCACCGGAAGCCCATTCCATACAGCCACAACCCTCTGAGTAAAGAAGTTCCCCCTCATGTTACCCCTAAACCTTTGTCCCTCAATTCTGAAGCTATGTCCCCTTGTTGGAATCTTCCCCACTCTCAAAGGGAAAAGCCTACCCACGTCAACTCTGTCCGTCCCTCTCAAAATTTTAAAAACCTCTATCAAGTCCCCCCTCAACCTTCTACGCTCCAAAGAATAAAGACCCAACCTATTCAACCTCTCTCTGTAGCCTAAGTGCTGAAACCCAGGCAACATTCTAGTAAATCTCCTCTGTACCCTCTCCATTTTGTCGACATCCTTCCTATAATTTGGCGACCAGAACTGCACACCATACTCCAGATTCGGCCTCACCAATGCCCTGTACAATTTCAACATTACATCCCAACTTCTATACTCGATGCTCTGATTTATAAAGGCAAGCATACCAAACGCCTTCTTCACCACCCTATCCACATGAGATTCCACCTTCAGGGAACAATGCACAGTTATTCCCAGATCCCTCTGTTCCACTGCATTCCTCAATTCCCTACCATTTACCCTGTACGTCCTATTTTGATTTGTCCTACGGATAGTTTACAATTTTACCAAGCCAATTAACCTCTCAACCTGTACATCTTTGGAGTGCAGGGTGAAACCAGAGAATCCACAGAAAACACTCGGTTCAGAAAAGATTTATCAGGATGTTGCCAGGACTAGAGGGTGTGAGCTATAGGGAGAGGTTGAGCAGGCTGGGTCTCTATTCCATGGAGCGCAGGAGGATGAGGGGTGATCTTATAGAGGTGAACAAAATCATGAGAGGAATAGGTCGGGTAGATGCACAGAGTGTCTTGCCCAGAGTTGGGGAATCAAGGAGCCATAGACAATAGACAAGAGGCACAGGAGTAGGCCATTCGGCCCTTTGAGTCAGCACCATAGGTTCAAGGTGAAAGGGAAAAGATTTAATAGGAATCGGAGGGGTAACTTTTTCACACAGAGGGTGGTGGGTGTATGGAACAAGCTGCCAGAGGAGGTAGTTGAGGCTGGTACTATTCCATCGTTTAAGAAACAGTTGGAGAGGTACATGGACAGGACAGGTTTGGAGGGTTATGGACCAAGTGCAGGCAGGTGGGACTAGTGTAGCTGGGACATGTTGGCTGGTGTGGGCGAGTTGGGCCGAAGGGCCTGTTTCCACACTGTATTATTCTATGACTCTAGGACTCTAGGTCACGGGGAGAACGTACAAACTCTGTACAGACAGCACCCACTGTTGGGATCGAACCCGGGTCTCTGGCTTTGTAAGCACCGTAAGGCAACAACTAGAAGGATGAGAAGGGATCTTATCGAAACGTATAAGATTATTAAGGGGTTGGACATGTTAGAGGCTCAGCCAAAGTTACTCCAGCTTGCGTTGTGGTCAATGCAAGATTCTAGCATCTACAGCCCTCTGTGTCATCTGTTTGATTGCTCGGATTATTTATTTCCAGCAAGTGACAGGGTTAATGAACGCAACAGTGAGAAAGTGAAGAGTACCTTCCATGATCGAGGGTCCTGGCTCCTAAAATGCCTCTCCAGGTTTTCTAAGTCTGTGTTTAGCTCGGCCTGGTAGATGGACAGGTCTTTCTCTAGCTGATCCTGATTGAAAAAGGAAGGGGGGGGGGGGTGGGGGGGGTGGAAAGAGAGAGAGAGAAAGAAAAATGAAGAAGAGAAATGGGAAGTTCAGTTTGAGCAACTGAAGCCGGCGGGGCCCAGCGTGTTAAAGAAGCAAAGTTGACCAGCACAGGGCAGTTGAGGGAACAGCTCCAGAGTTGCTCCACAATCCAAGGGTCACATCGTGTGGGACTAAACCCAACTGCGATGTTGTGTAGCTCCCGCCAAACCCGCCGCGCACGAGGCAAAGCAACCGTGTATTTTGACAATTAAACGTTTGAACGATCCAGTGGAAACCAAAACTCCCCGATGGACACATCCACACTCACGCTGTTGACCCAGGTATTGACTATGGAGGTATTGGTTATAACGTTGAGGCTGGTGGTGTGGATGGGGAGATGAGGTGCACCTCGTCCCTCGGCCCTCAGGTTACACGGGGTGAGGGTGTCCCCGTACAGATCGCTCAACACCTGACCCATTCCGTCCCCTCCCAGTGAGGGACCCTAGGTACATGTCCATCGACTCGTCCCTGGACTGCCTGCACTTCATCGCAGACTGGTATGGACTCAATGTGGATGTTTATCTGGGGGTTGAGAGGTCCTATTCCTCCTGGGTTCCATCCATGAGCCAAACATCTCACGTTCCAACTGCCCGCACCTGACTCACAAGGCCGCCTGTCCTCACCTAGGTTTTTAGTTAAGTTTCGAGATACAGCATTGGAAACAGGCCCTTCGGCCCATCGGGTCTATCCTAGCCGGCGATCACCCGTTCACACACTAGTTCTATCCTAGACTCCAGGGATAATTTACAGAAGCCAATTGAGCTGCAAACCCGCACGTGTTTGGAGTGTGGGAGGAAACCAGAGCACCTGGAGAAAACCCACGCAGTCACAGGGAGAACGTGCAAACTCCGTACAGACAGCATCTGTAGGCAAGATCGGACCGGGGTCTCTGGCGCTGTGAGGCAGCAACTCTACCGCTATGCTACTGTGCTGGTAGGTTTCCTCAGCAGATAGGATGCAATCATAGAGTCTTTTACCAAGAGTAGGTGAAGCAAGAGCCAGGGGGACATTGGTTTCAGGTGAGAGAGGCAAGATTTAACAGGAACCTCAGGGGAAATTATTTCAGTGCAGGAAAGAACTGCAGATGCTAGTTTAAACCAAAGGTAGACACAAAATGCTGGAGTAACTCAGCGGGACAGGCAGCATCTCTGGAGAGAAGTCTGAAGAAGGGTCTCGACCCGAAACGTCACCCATTCCTTCTCTCCAGAGATGCTGCCTGTCCCGCTGAAGTTACTCCAGCCCTTTGTATCTATCTGGGAAATTCTTTCATACAGGGAGTGGTGGGTATATGGAACGAGCCGCCAGAGAAGGTAGCTGAGGAAGGTGGCATAACAATGTTTAAAAGACATTTGGACAGGTGTATTGTTTGGACAGGTGTAGTGGGATGTGGGCCAAGTGGGACTAGTGTATGTTGGCCGGCATTGACAAGTGGGGCTGAAGGGCCTGTATCTACAATGTAAGACTCTGTGACTATGTTTCAAGGAACGGAACCCTCTCTTACAAATGGCTGAACTAAGGCAATTTAGTTTAGAGATACAGCGCGGAAACAGGCCCTTCGGCCCATCGTGTCCGCACCGACCAGCGATCCCCGCACACTAACACTATCCTACACACACCAGGGACAATTTATATTTATACCAAGCCAATTAACCTGCAAACCTGCACGTCTTTGGAGTGTGGGAGGAAACTGAAGATCTCGGAGAAAATCCGAGATTTCAAGATGTGCACGTATGTAGGTTAATTGACTGGGTAAATGTAAAGATTGTCCCTAGTGTGTGTAGTATAGTGTTAATGTGCGGGGATCACTGGACGGCGCGGACTCGGTGGGCCGAAGGGCCTGTTTCCGCGCTGTATCACTAAATCTAAAAATCTAAATCTATAAATCTAAAACCCACGCAGGTCACGGGGAGAACGTACAAACTGCGTACAGAGTCAGGATGGAGCCCAGGCCTCTGGCACTGCAAGGCCGCAGCTCTACCACTACGCCCATTGTTCCAACCTTGTCAGCAGGGACCGCGTATACATGATCGCCCCATGCACCATCACAAACACACGCCGACAACACACAGGGAGTAAAGAATCACTCTGCAATGGTCTTGAAAGCAGGGGGGCAATGCCGAATGCAAATGTTAAAAAGAAAGGGACCAAACAAAAGTACAAATGCTCAGAGTCAAAGATGCAAAACATGGAAGCCTGGAAAGTCAGCCTCTGAAAGATAGAAATTCACCCCCGGCCCGGGTCTTGTATCTCCGTCTTTCACAAGCTGAAGGGTTGCAGCAACTGAAGGGTTAATGCTCTTGGACAAGGCATGGCCACACAGCACATCAGAGAAACAGGTACACAAGTTACCTTCCCGTCCTCTAAAGATAGGATAGAGCACTCGCCCGGCGTATAATCCCATATCTTTTTTGGAGGCTGATGGAGAGCAAAGGAGGAAATGAACAGAGCAAGTCAACACTAGGAACAAAGCTCTGTGTACACAATTCACTGTTGCTGATGTCTCTCCAGCTTTAATGGTGCACTCCCTCCACTGCCAGGGGAAATGGATCATCTGGGGAAACTACAGCTTAGAGATGCAGTGTGGAAACTGGCCCAACGGCCCATCGAGTCCATGTCAACCATCGATCGCCCGTTCTTACAAATTTAGTTTGGGGCTGTATCTCTAAAATATCTAACAAAAATGTCCAAACCTCCGCCAACCCTCTGCTTCTGCAGACCAAGGGTTCAACGTAGCTCCGCGTCTAGGTTCCCAACTTCCGTGACTGAATATATCAAATGCTTTATACTTTAGAGATACAGCGCGGAAACAGGCCCTTCGGCCCACCGAGACCGGCGATCCCAGCACACTAGAACTACCCTACGCACACACTAGGGACAATTTACAATGTAACCAAAGCCAATTGGCCTACAAACCTGCACGTCTTTGGAGTGTGGGAGGAAACCGGAGCACCCGGAGAAAACCCACGCAGGTCACGGGGAGACCGTGCAAACTCTGCACAGACAGCACCCGTGGTCGGTTTTGAACCCGGGTCTCTGGCGCTGTGAGGCAGCAACTCTACCGCTGCGCCACCGCGCCGCCCCTTCACTGGGAGGTGAGTGCACAAGGGCTTTGTTAGGACTCTCCTGCCCGGACTCACCCTGTCAGCTCACCACGACAAGACACTCTCACTGCAACATGCTCACTATCCACCTCTCCACACCAGGGCACTGGGCTGCCACCTTCTACCACACCCCCCTACCCCCAACGTCCCCCTCCTGCGAGGGTTGGGGTTAACGGGTGCTGCTCTTTCCAGACGGGACATCATCAAACATGGGTGGGATGGGGGAGAGAGAGGGTGCCGAGATATAGGCCACGAGGGTGCAGGCAAGAGGGAGTTGGGGGGGGATAGGGAGAGGGCAGAGCATTGATGGAGGGGGGGAAGGGGAGGAGGGGGGAGCAGAGGGAGGGAATGGATGGTGGAGGGGAGGAGGGGGAGAGGGGTAAGAGTGGAAGGGGGAATGGGGATTAAGGAGGGGTGAGGGGGGGAGGAGGGGATGCAGGGGGGAGAGGGATTGGGGAAGGGCAAAGGGGCGTGGGCATGGCGGGGTTAGAGGGAGAGGGGGTGGCAGGGGAGGGGTGGAGCATGGGCGAGCTAGGTGGAGGGGGGGAAGTGGGTGGGGTAGAGAGGACAAGGAGTGGAGGGAGGGGAGTGGAGGGAGGGGAGTGAGGGGAGTGGAGGGACGGGAGTGAGAGGAGTGAGGGGAGGGGGAGGGGAGGGGAGGGGAGTGGAGGGGATTGGAGTGAGAGGAGTGAGGGGAGGGGAGGGAATGGAGGGGAGGGGAGTGGAGGGAGAGGAGTGGAGGGAGTGGAGGGAGGGGAGTGGAGGGAGTGGAGGGGATTGGAGTGAGAGGAGTGAGGGGAGGGGAGAACAAGGAGTGGAGGGAGGGGAGGGGAGTGAGGGGAGTGGAAGGAGGGGAATGGAGGGAGGGGAGTGGAGGGAGGGAGGGGAGGGGAGGGAGGGGAGTGAGAGGAGGGCGAGTGGAGAGAGGGGAGGGAGGGGAGTGGAGGGGAGGTTAGGGGAGTGGAGGGGATTGGGAGGTGGGCAGGGTGAGGCGGGGAGGGGGGTTGGGACGGAGGAGGGTGAGGCAGGGTATTTTGAGAGAGGCGTTGGGGCCACAGTTATTGAGGTTCACAAAGGCAAGCCAAGTAAGCTGGTAAGTTTCAGTCTGAAGAAGGGTCTCGACCCGAAACGTCACCCATTCCTTCTCTCCTGAGATGCTGCCTGACCCGCTGAGTTACTCCAGCATTGTGTGATGCCTGACAAGAAGGAAAGATGAATGCTGGTTCCCAGATGGCCACAGGTCAGGACTCCACAACACTATTGCTAGCTTCTGCTACTGATGCGGGTAAACGGTTTAAACTATTTCACGAGACTGCCATCGCTGGAGAATGGCTCAACCCCGTCGAGCAAGGACCAGTGCAGCGATATAATAACCACCCAACCAACCACACCACCGGCCGGCCCGTGACTTACCGGTTTGCCGAATTCCAGCTCCGAAAAGAATTTATACCAAGGTTCACTCTTTAAATCTATTTCCTCCGGACTTATATTCCGCTTCTGAAGAGGTAACGGCAAGGGAATGGAGGAGAGAGAAGATGATTGAGTACAGGATAGAGAGAGGCATGCAGCGCACTACAGGAGCGCGCGGTATATGTGACGTGAACTCATGGACCTGCACCATCTCTACCCAGACACACACCTGCTGCATCACACCTGGCAATGTACCCTGAGCTGGGCATGCCAGTGGGGCTGGGCATGGATACCTACATCTGGGTACATAGGCCTTGGCATGGCTATTTGGGCATGGCTACGTAGATCTGGAAATGGCTACCCAGCTTCACTGGGCTGGGCTAGTCAGAGCTGGGCTTGGCTACCTATTGTTGGGCATGGCTACCTAGATCTGGGCATGCTTACCTAGACCGGCATGACTACCTAGACAGGCATGGGTAACAAGTGCTGGACTTGGCTACGTAGTCCTGGGTATGGCTACCTAGCGCTGGGCATGGCTACCTAGTGCTGGGCATGGCTACCAAGTGCTGGGCATGGCTACCTAGTGCTGGGCATGGCTACCTACTGTTGGGCATGGGTACCTAGATCTGGGCATGGCACCCGGTTTCATTGGGCATGGCTACCTAGTGCTGGGCATGGCTGCCTAGTGCTGGGCATGGCTACCCAGTGCTGGGCATGGCTACTTAGTGCTGGGCAAGGGTACCCAGTTTCTTTGGGCATGCTTTCTGACCAAGGTGAGTATCAGGAGACCTTCATGGATACAGTAATGGGGGAAGTCCCTTCTTGGCTGACTCTCGGGGGTCAGGGCTCAGACGTGTTGGAGCTCTGAGCTGGAAGAGTTCCTCCAGCCCAGATCAGAATGTTCGGTAGGGCAATGTGGAGGAAACTCCATGGGCTGAATGGCCTCATTCTAATCCTATAACTTGTGAACGTGCTCAATATTTACAAATTGCAATAGCTGCTTGCTATATCTTTGTTATATTCGCCTTCAGTAATAGTGTGGTCCTTGAGGTCAAGTGCAAGGTTCAAGGGTGACGCCACACATATTAGTAACACAGATAGATCAAAGGTTAACAGGCAAAGATTAAAGTACACATGCAGAGACAGACACGAGAGAACACAGGGACCTTCAGCAGAGATTGAGCTGAGGAACTGTAGGCATAGAAGCGTAGCTCCTGGTTTGTGGAGGAGACCGCATAGAGCTCCATGCAACAGAGTGGCCAGAGAGAGTGTAGAGTATTGACCTAACCTACAGAGATAGGGAGGTGAGATCTTCTCGATCAGGCAAGGAGGGAGCAGTGGGAATCGGCCGAGCTCCTGCACTCGGCAGCAGTCTGCCAAACCTCCCAGGGAGAGGCCACGCTCGATCCAGAAGCCTTGGAAGTAGAGGTTGGACATACCACCTTTTACTTAGCCCATGCTACGCATCAGCTACGCACCTCCCTCCATTCCATTGACCCCATCTACACCTGACGCTGCCTCGGCAAGGCCAGCAGCATCATCAAGGACCAGTCTCACCCCGGCCACTCCCTCTTCTCCCCTCTCCCATCAGGCAAGAGGTGCAGAAGTGTGTGAAACGCACACCTCCAGATTCAGGGACAGTTTCTCTTCCCAGCTGTTATCAGGCAACTGAACCATCCCACCACAACCAGAGAGCAGTGCTGAACTACTATCTACCTCTTTGATGACCCTCGGACTATCCTTGATCGGTCTCTGCTGGTAAAGACCTTGCACTAAACGTTATTCCCTTATCATGTGAAGGGCTCGATGTGATCATGTGTTGTCTTTCTGCTGACTGGTTAGCACGCAACAAAAGCTTTTCACGGTACCTCGGTACACGTGACAATAAACTAATAAACTATAAAAACTAGTGCTTGTCACGGCTGCTCATCGCTGTACAACATACAAAGCCAAACCATCATTACCACCACCTCCTCACTTACCCCTTTGGTGTGGCACCTTTGGATAATGAGAGCCAGTTCACCAGGAAACCTCTCTTTTAGTTTAGTTTAGTATGGAGATACAGCACAGAAACAGGCCCTTCGGCCCACCGAGTCTGCACCGCCCAGGGATCCCCGCACACTAACACTACCCCTACACACACTGGGGACAATTTACATTTGTACCAAGTCAACTAACCTACAAACCTGCACGTCTTTGGAGTGTGGGAGGAAACCGAAGATCTCGGAGGAAACCCAAGTGGTCACGGGGAGAACGTACAAACTCCGTACAGACAAGCACCCGTAGTCGGGATGGAACCCGGGTCTCTGGCGCTGTAAGCGCTGTAAGGCGGCAACTCTACCAGCTGAGCCACCGTGCCTCTCTGGAAGATACTTGGGAAACATGACCTCTGGGTGTTTCTCTCTGACTTGGGCTGTTGGTCTCAAAATGGCCTCGTATCCCATGCCTGTCCACGGGAACGTACAATACCTTCCCTTCCAGTTGCAGGACCAAACTACTGTCCACACCTTTAAAGATTTAAGATTTAATAGAAACCTGAAGGGGCAACATTTTCACTCAAAGGGTGATGGAGGTACGGAACGATCTGCCGGAGGAGGTAGTTGAGGCAGGGACTATCACAACATTTATTAAATATTTTGACAGATTTAGAGGGGTGTGGGCCAAACGCAGGTCGGTGGGACTAGTGTAGGTGGGACATGTTGGTTGGTGTGGGCAAGTTGGGCCGAAGGGCCTGTTTCCACGCTGATTGACCCAATGACTATGACTCCTTGATTGTGACTTGGCTCCGAGATCAGGCGAGCATTTATTTCAAGAGGACTAGAATACATAAACAGGGATGCAATGCTGAGGCTCTACAAGGTGCTGGTCAGACCAGATTTGGAGTATTGTGAGCAGTTTTGGGCCCC
This sequence comes from Rhinoraja longicauda, assembly GCF_053455715.1. NCBI lineage: Eukaryota > Metazoa > Chordata > Chondrichthyes > Rajiformes > Arhynchobatidae > Rhinoraja > Rhinoraja longicauda. The sequence goes on along the minus strand of NC_135987.1, from coordinate 3,218,669 downwards.
TTATCTGAGGAAGGATGTGCTGGCTCTGGAGAGGGTCCAGAGGAGGTTTACGAGAATGATCCCAGGAATGAGTGGGTTAACATATGATGAGCGTTTGTCGCACTGGGCCTGTACTCGCTGGAGTATAGAAGAATGAGGGGGGACCTTATTGAAACTTGCCGAATAGTGGAAGGCCTGGATAGAGTGGATGTGGGGAGGATGTTTCCACTGGTGGGAGAGTCTAGCACCAGAGGTCAAAGTCTCAGAATAAAAGGATGTACCTTTAGGAATGACATGAGGAGGAATTTCTTTGGTCAGAGGGTGGTGAATCAGTGGGAGTCATTGCCAGAGACGGCTGTGGAGGCCAAGTCAGTGGATAGTTATAAGGCAGAGGTTCTTGATTAGTGCAGGTGTCAGGGGTTATGGGGAGAAGGCAGGAGCATGGGGTTGAGAGGGAGAGATAGATCAGCCATGATTGAATGGCGGAGTAGACTTCATGGGCCGAATGACCTAATTCTGCTCTTTGAACTTGTGGACGTGAACACAAACTCTGACGCTGCCACAGATCCGTTTGGGGCAGAGAAGTTCAGGGAGCTTCAGGTGCTCTTAGTCCATCTAGTTTCCAATGTCTTGCACTGGGTCTGAAGCAACATTGGCAAGTGCTCTCTGCATGGGGAGAGGACTTCTTCATCGCTCTCGCTGTGTCCCGTCCCAGCCTTGGACATGGAATACGCTAAAACGTGTAACGCAGGCTTGGAACGTACAAGAGAAACTCGGCCAACTCCTGTCCCACAAACTCAACATAAGATCAGCACAACGATCTATTCTACATTATCCATGATCCACATCCCTTTTGATATCTCGTTTTCACCCCTTACCCTTCCTTATCTCCATGTCTCTCTCCTCCCTTTGGGCGGCACGGTGGCGCAGCAGTAGAGTTGCTGCCTCACAGCGCTTGCAGCGCCGGAGACCCGGGTTCGATCCCGACTACGGGTGCCGTTTGTACGGAGTTTGTACGTTCTCCCCGTGACCTGCGTGGGTTTTCTCCGAGATCTTCGGTTTCCTCCCACACTCCAAAGACGTGCAGGTTTGTAGGTTAATTGGCTGGGCAAATGTAAAAATTGTCCCTAGTGCGTATTGGGTAGTGTTAGTGTGCGGGGATCGCTGGTCGGCACGGACCCGGTGGGCCGAAGGGCCTGTTTCTGCGTTGTATCTCTAAACTAAACTAAACTACCCTGACTCTCAGTCTGAAGAAGGGTCTCGACCTGAAACGTCACCCATTCCTTCTCTCCAGAGATGCTGCCTGACCCGCTGAGTTACTCCAGCACTTTGTGTCCGTCACGAGATAAGCTTACGAGTCGCGGGAAGGTATCTGGGGTTGGGACAGAGATGACATGTCGTTTGGGAAAGGCGGAGGGAGCTTTAGCCTGCCTGGCCCGCTGAGTTCCTCCAGCACTTGGATGATGAAGCAGAGGGTCGGAAACTGAATCCCATGGGGGCAGTGCAGAAAAACTGGAGCGATCCAGTGCGTTCCTTCAGCCCACGCTGCACACCCATCGTCCTGTCACCGCACGAGAACAATTCCTCTCTCACACGCCAACGACTCAGCACGGTTTCCACGCCGGACATGAGAGGTCATTTGCAACACCATCCCAGAGCAACTGGCCAGCTGGTGTGAATGTGGCCTAACATCCATAGTTCAACATGGATGGGCTTCTGCATGAAGCTTTAGTACAGCTGAACATGCATGAGGACAGCACGGCCTTGTTCATCAGTCACTGAAAGGAAGCATGCAGGTACAGCAGGCAGTGAAGAAAGCCAATGGAATGTTGGCCTTCATAACAAGAGGAGTTGAGTATAGGAGCAAAGAGGTCCTTCTCCAGTTGTACAGGGCCCTAGTGAGACCGCACCTGGAGTACTGTGTGCAGTTTTGGTCTCCAAATTTGAGGAAGGATATTCTTGCTATTGAGGGCGTGCAGAGTAGGTTTACTAGGTTAATTCCCGGAATGGCGGGACTGTCATATGTTGAAAGACTGGAGCGACTAGGCTTGTATACACTGGAATTTAGAAGGATGGGAGGGGATCTTATCGAAACGTATAAGATTATTAAGGGGTTGGACACATTAGAGGCAGGAAACATGTTCCCAATGTTGGGGGAGTCCAGAACCAGGGGCCACAGTTTAAGAATAAGGGGTAGGCCATTTAGAACAGAGATGAGGAAAAACTTTTTCAGTCAGAGAGTTGTGAATCTGTGGAATTCTCTGCCTCAGAGGGCAGTGGGGGCCAATTCTCTGAATACATTCAAGAGAGAGCTAGATAGAGCTCTTAAGGATAGCGGAGTCAGGGGGTATGGGGAGAAGGCAGGAACGGGGTACTGATTGAGAATGATCAGCCATGATCACATTGAATGGCGGTGCTGGCTCGAAGGGCCGAATGGCCTACTCCTGCACCTATTGTCTATTGTCTATGTCTATTGTTCGCCAAACACGCATCAATGCAACCAAAGCCTGCTGTAACACTCTTCCCC
>NC_135987.1:3173663-3211163 GCF_053455715.1 Rhinoraja longicauda | reverse complement strand
AGAGATGGAGAGATAGAGAGATGAGAGATGCTCGAGGCATTGCTTGATGAGCTGTTTATCGTTTTGGATTTTCATTCGAAGTTTAGCTTTTGCCGTGTTTAGTAGAATATAACATCTGTTAGCCAAAGGAATCATGCTGTTTTTAGATGATTAATTGCTTTGACAGTGTCAGTCACTAGCTGCTAGTCTGCTGAGCTAATAAACATTGAGCTTTCTTAGTTATGGTGCAACAAATCAGCACAGTTCTCTTAAAAGGCTGTGATTTGTGACTGACATAAAACCGAAAATGGCGGAAGCACTCGGCGGGTCAGGCAGCATCTGCGGAAAGAGAAACTGAGTTCAGGTTTCATTTGCTGACAGATCTGAACCATCAACTCTGCTTTTTCCACATCTGCCGCTGTCTGACCTGCTTGGTATTTCCAGTATTTATTTTAGAATTCCAGAAATTAGAGAGCAGAACTGCAAGGTGAGAGGGGGAAAGTTTAATGGAGATGTGGCAGGGCAAGTTGTTTAACACAGAGTGTGGTGGGAGGCTGGACTGCACTGCCAGGGGTGGTGGTGAAGGCAGATACAGCAGTGGTGTTTAAGAGGCTTTTAGGAAGGCAAATGGAATGGAGGGGTATGGATCACATACAGGCAGATTATATTAGAAAATAACTGCAGATGCTGGTACAAATCGAGGGTATTTATTCACAAAATGCTGGAGTAACTCAGCAGGTCAGGCCGCATCTCGGGAGAGAAGGAATGGGTGACATTTCGGGTCGAGACCCTTCTTCAGACTGATGTCAGGGGGCGGGACAAAGGAAGGATATAGGTGGAGACAGGAAGTTAGAGGGAGAACTGGGAAGGAGGAGAGGAAGAGAGGGACAGAGGAACTATCTAAAGTTGGAGAAGTCGATGTTCATACCACTGGGCTGCAAGCTGCCCAAGCGAAATATGAGGTGCTGTTCCTCCAATTGGCGGTGGGCCTCACTATGGCACTGGAGGAGGCCCCATGACAGAAAGGTCAGACTGGGAGTGGGAGGGGGAGTTGAAGTGCTCGGCCACCGGGAGATCAGATTGGTCAACGCAGACCAAGCGCAGGTGTTGAGCGAAGCGATCGCCGAGCCTGCGTTTGGTTTCGCCGATGTAAATAAGTTGACATCTGGAGCAGCGGATGCAATAGATGAGGTTGGAGGAGGTGCAGGATAAACAGGCAGATGCCACGTTTAACTTGGCATCATGTTGGGCACAGACATTGTGGGCTGAAGGGCCTGTTCCTGTGCTGTACTATACTATGTTCCAGGTTCTAGAATTGCAGTTCTTTGTTTTGTAGTTGCTTTCAATGAGTTGTGAGAGCTGTTTATTTTACAGGGCTGGGAAGAGGGTTTAGTTTAATTTAGTTGAGAGATACAGCGCAGAAACAGGCCCCTCGGCCCACCGGGTCCGTGATGACCAGCGATCCCCGCACACTAACACTATCCCTACACACACTAGGGACAATTTCACATTTACACCAGGCCAATGAACCGACAAACCTGCATGTCTTTGGAGTGTGGGAGGAAACTGAAAATCTCGGAGACCCACGTAGGTCACGAGGGGGGGAACGTACAAACTCCGTACAGGCAGCACCCGTAGTCGGGATCGAACCCGGGTCTCTGGCGCCACAAGCGCTGTAAGGCAGCAACTCTACCGCTGCGCCACCGTGCCGCCCCAAAATTATTCGTTGTCATCGTAGCTCTTTATTTTGTAGTTGCTTTCAGTGAGTTGTGATTGTTTATTTATTTTGCAGGCCTGGGAAGAGGGTAGACAATAGACAATAGACAATAGGTGCAGGAGGAGGTCATTCGGCCCTTCGAGCCAGCACCGCCATTCACTGTGATCATGGCTGATCATTCTCAATCAGTACCCCGTTCCTGCCTTCTCCACATACCCCCTGACTCCGCTATCCCCTAGAGCTCTATCTAACTCTCTCTTGAATGCATCCAGAGAATTGGCCTCCACTGCCTTCTGAGGCAGAGAATCCCACAGCTTCACAACTCTCTGACTGAAAAAGTTTTTCCTCATCTCAGTTCTAAATGGCCTACCCCTTATTCTTAAACTGTGGTCCCTGGTTCTGGACTCCCCCAACATTGGGAACATGTTTCCTGCCTCTAACGTGTCCAACCCCTTAATAATCTGCTGATGTGCACAAGGTGTGAGTTAGTTGGACAGCCTGTTAGACAGAGAGAGAGACAGACACAAACTGACTACAGGCATTGCTCTGATCAGCCAAGCCCATACACTACCTTCTTCTCGTGTGCCAGGACTGAAGACTTCCCTGGCTCGTAGTCAAAAATACTCTTCGGCTCAGCACGATACCTCCGCGTGTCCATCTTCTTGTCCAACGGCCCCAGGTTGTTCCTGAAAGAAGCAAAACATATTCAGGGACACACAAAACCTTAAAAAAAAGTATATTATAACATGGTCCAATAACACTGCTGCGCTGGTCAAGAAGGCACAGCAACGACTGTTCTACCTAAGAACACTGAAAAAGTCTGGTCTACCCCAACAGCTGCTGACGACATTCTACCGCTGCACCATAGAAAGCATCCTAACGCATGGCATCCCTGTGTGGTACCTCAGCTGCACGGAGGCAGAGAGGAGAGCTCTTCAGCGGGTAGTCCATAGAGCTCAGAGGGCCATCGGAACACAGCTACCAGACTTGGAGGGCATCTGTAACACACGATGCCTCAGAAAAGCCACCAGCATCCACAAAGACTCCTCACACCCCTGCAATAGTCTGTTCGAACTTCTACCATCGGGCAGACGATACAAGGCCTTCTACGCCCGCACCTCCAGACTCAGGAACAGCTTCATCCCCAGGGCCATAGCTGCTATGAACCGGTCCTGCTGAGCCGGATGGTCACATCGCACAGTGAACCGGCACAGATCTACTTGCACTTTATTCTGTTTTAAAGCTGTTACAATTTGTTGCGTTGGGTTGCTGTTGTTTAAATTAACTAAATTATTGCATCGTATGGGAGGCGCATTCCCAATCTCGTTGTACCCCTGGGTACAATGACAATAAAGATATATGGTATTGTATTGTATTGTATTGTATTCGTCTAAATTCTTCAGTCTCGAAACGTCACCAATTCCTTCTCTCCAGAGATGCTGCCTGTCCCTCGTGGAATTACTCCAGCATTGTGTGTCTGTGTTATATGATTCATCCCCTCTGGAGATAGAGGGACAGATAGATGGAAGGGAGAGAGAGTTAGATAGAGCTCTAGGGGCTAGTGGAATCAAGGGATATGGGGAGAAGGCAGGCACGGGTTACTGATTGTGGATGATCAGCCATGATCACAATGAATGGCTCGAAGGGCCAAATGGCCTCCTCCTGCACCTATTTTCCATGTTCTATGTTGTAATATTTTTCCTATGCTAGTGGTGTTCACAACATAGAGGAAGAAGGGTCTCGACCCGAAAACGTCACCCATTCCTTCTCTCCTGAGATGCTGCCTGACCTGCTGAGTTACTCCATCATTTTGTGAGATAAATACCTTCGATTTGTACCAGCATCTGCAGTTATTTTCTTATACATCAAGAGGATGGTGGTTTAAGGAGTGAGGAGTTCCTTCCCACGTGTAAGGAGTGGATGTGGAAGAGGGATAAGATGGAAGCAGTTCGAACAAGTGATCGATGGTCGGCGTGGACTCGGGAGGATGAAGGGCCAATTTCCCTGCTTTATCTTTCAATCAATCAATCAATTAGTTTAGTTTAGAGATACAGCGCGGAAACAGGCCCTGTGGCCCACCTAGTCTGCACCGACCAGCGATCCCCACACATTAACACTACCCTACCCACACTAGGGTCAACTTACATTCATGCCAAGCCAATTAACCTACAAACCTGTACGTCTTTGGAGTGTGGGAGGAAACCGAAGATTTCGGAGGAAACCCACGCAGGTCACAAACTCCGTACAGACAGCGCCCATCGTCAGGATGGAATCGGGGTCTCTGGCGCTGTACGGCAGCAACTCTACCGCTGCGCCACCGTGCCGCCCAGAAAGAGTCATTGAAACCCTACCTCTCAGAGAGTGGCTTGAGTGAGGATGAGCGGGTCGGTAGGGGCAGGGAAGCTGATCTTCGCTCGATGTACTCAGAGTCAGTGGTGTCCATGGCACTCTTGGAGCGAGGCATAATGGTTTGACTTTTCACTGTGGGAAACAGAAAGGACAAGTCAGTGGAGCAAAACAATAGCAATATTACTGGAGACACAGGATGGGGGATGGCAGCTTTCTTCAGATCCTGGATGAAGAAACGTCCCGACCCGAAACGCCACTCATCTTTTTTCTCCAGAGATGCTGCCTGACCAGCTGAGTTACTCCATCACTTTGTGTCTGTCTTTGGTGTAAACCAGCATCTGTCTTATGTTGAAAGACTGGATCGACTAGGCTTGTATACACTGGAATTTAGAAGGATGAGAGGAGATCTTATCGAAACGTATAAGATTATTAAGGGGTTGAACACATTAGAGGCAGGAAACATGTTCCCAATGTTGGGGGAGTCCAGAACCAGGGGCCACAGTTTAAGAATAAGGGGTAGGCCATTTAGAACTGAGATGAGGAAAAGCTTTTTCAGTCAGAGAGTTGTGAATCTGTGGAATTCTCTGCCTCAGAAGGCAGTGGAGGCCAATTCTCTGAATGCATTCAAGAGAGAGCTAGATAGAGCTCTGAAGGATAGGGGAGTCAGGGGGTATGGGGAGAAGGCAGGAACGGGGTACTGATTGAGAATGATCAGCCATGATCACATTGAATGGCGGTGCTGGCTCGAAGGGCCGAATGGCCTCCTCCTGCACCTATTGTCTATTGTCTATTGTCTATCTGCAGTTCTTTCTTTCCAGCAATATTATTCACCAACTCCAACTCCACTGTAGAAACTTTTCTTTCTGTTCAGAGAGGGCGGATGTCACTGACCCTGCTGGCCTTCACTGTCCTCGCCCGGCACGGTGGCGTAGCGGAAGAGTCGCTGCCTTCCCGCGCCAGAGACCCAAGTTCGATCCTGACTACGGGTGATGTCTGTACGGAGTTTTGGTCTCCTAATTTGAGGAAGGACGTCCTTGTAATTGAGGCAGTGCAGCGTAGGTTCAAGAGATTGATCCCTGGGATGGCGGGACTGTCATATGAGGAAAGATTGAAAAGACTAGGCTTGTATTCACTGGAGTTTAGAAGGATGAGAGGGGATCTTATAGAGACATATAAAATTATAAAAGGACTGGACAAGCTAGATGCAGGAAAATGTTCCCAATGTTCGGCGAGTCCAGAACCAGGGGCCACACAGTCTTAGAATAAAGGGGAGGCTATTTAAAACTGAGGTGAGCAAAAACTTTTTCACCCAGAGAGTTGTGAATTTGTGGAATTCTCTGCCACAGAGGGCAGTGGAGGCCAAATCACTGGATGGATTTAAAAGAGAGTTAGATAGAGCTCCAGGGGCTAGTGGAATCAAGGGATACGGGGAGAAGGCAGGCACAGGTTACTGATTGTGGATGATCAGCCATGATCACAGTGAATGGCGGTGCTGGCTCGAAGGGCCAAATGGCCTCCTCCTGCACCTATTTTCTATGTTTCTATGTAGCACCAGTACATGGCGAATTAGGGGAGGGCACCTAATTATTAAGGGGTTTCAGTCAGAGAGTTGTGAATCTGTGGAATTCTCTGCCTCATGTGCTCCCGATCTATCTGGAACCCAGGCTAGAAGGCCTGAATGGTCACCTCAGCTGCAAGGAGGTTAACAGTTCATCACCCGATGGAAGATACTCACCATCCTCTGAGCAAGGGTAGCATGAGGAATAGTCATCCAGTTCATCATCTGGAAAGAAAGGCACTCCATGAGAAAACAACCCTCAGACTAAGTCGGAGTGAACCCGCACATTGACTCTTCGTGTTCACACAGTAACTGCCTTTAATGGAGTTTGTATCAACTATCCTAATGCATGGTCAGACGGACAGAGTTAGAGGATACAGTTACATGGACATACTGCACACATGTCCCAATATCAGCAGTTTGTGCATGATTCAATGACTTTAGCTACTCTGTATACAGTTGCCAACTTTCTCACTCCCAAATAAGGGACAAAAGGTGATGTCACCGCCCCGCGCCCATGTGACCTCACCCAGCCAGCGGCCACGTGCTCCCGCTCCACCAATGGCGGCCGCCCGGGCCGGGAGGCGGGTTGCCTTGCAACCTCCATTAGGCGGTGCCCGGGCCTCCGGGTCTACACTGTCCGGGCCTACACTGTCCTGGAGCTAAAATGTCGGAAATCTAAAGTGTCGGGAGCTAAACTGTCAGGACCTACAGCGTCGGGGCCTACAGTGTCTGGGCCTACAGCGCCCCCACGGGCCTAATACGAGACAAGGGTGGTCCCGTACGGGACCAGCCAATTTAGGCCAATATACAGGATGTCCCAGGTAATACGCGACAGTTGGCAGCCCTAACTCTGTACCAGGGCTAAGGTCCAGAAACGATATTAAACAAACAATGAGAATAAAAGACACAGAGGGCTGGGGTAACTCAGCAGGCCGGGCAGCATCTCTGGAGAAAAAATATGGGTGACGTTTCGGGTCGGAACCCTTCTCCAAGCTGTTGTTCAGACTCAAAATGGCACCCGTTCCTTCTCTCCAGAGATGCTGCCTGACCCGTTGAGTTACTCCAACTTTTTGTATCTATCTTCGGTATAAACCAGCATTGGCAGTTCCTTCCTACACAATGAGAAAACAAAATGTCTATTTAGCAAACTAAATCCTAAACAGGGGAGCTTAATGTTAGTTAATGATTCATTTTGGCTGTGATTAATAGGAATTCAATACATATATTTATCCCATTTCACAATCCCATCATATCCCAAAGAATTCTGTTGCCAAGTTAACCATTTTTTGAACCATAGGGCAGGCTCTGGAGTTTAGAAGAATGAGGGGGGACCTCATTGAAATGGACCAAACAGAGAGGATGTTTCCACTAGTGGGAGAGTCTAGGACCAGAGGTCATAGCCTCAGAATAAAAGAACGCTCCTTTAGGAAGGAGATGAGAATGAATTTCTTTAGTCAGAGGGTAGAGAATCTGTGGAATTCATTCCCACAGACGGCTGTGGAGGCCAAGTCAGTGGATATTTTTAAGGCGCAGATTGACAGATTCTAGATCAATAGACAATAGACAATAGGTGCAGGAGGAGGCCATTCGGCCCATTGAGCCAGCACCACCATTCAATGTGATCATGGCTGATCATTCTCAATCAGTACCCCGTTCCTGCCTTCTCCCCATACCCCCTATCCTTAAGAGCTCTATCTAGCTCTCTCTTAAATGCATTCAGAGAATTGGCCTCCACCGCCTTCTGAGGCAGAGAATTCCACTGACTGAAAAAGTGTTTCCTCATCTCCGTTCTAAATGGCCTACCCCTTATTCTTAAACTGTGGCCCCTGGTTCTGGACTCCCCCAACATTGGGAACATGTTTTCTGCCTCTAACGTGTCCAACCCCTTAATAATCTTATATGTTTCGATAAGATCCCCTCTCATCCTTCTAAATTCCAGTGTATACAAGCCTAGCCGCTCCAGTCTTTCAAAATACGACCGTCCCGCCATTCCGGGAATTAACCTAGTAAACCTACGCTGCACGCCCTCAATAGCAAGAATATCCTTCCTCAAATTTGGAGACCAAAACTGCACACAGTACTCCAGGTGCAGTCTCACTAGGGCCCTGTACAACCGCAGAAGGACCTCTTTGCTCCTACACTCAACTCCTCTTGTTATGAAGGCCAACATTCCATTGGCTTTCTTCACTGCCTGCTGTACCTGCATGCTTCCTTTCAGTGACTGATGCACTAGGACACCCAGATCTCGTTATACGTCCCCTTTTCCTAACTTGACACCATTCAGATAATACTCTCCCTTCTTATTCTTACCAGCAAAGTGGATAACCACACACTTATCCACATTAAACTGGATCTGCCATGCATCCGCCTACTCACACAACCTGTCCAAGTCACCCTGCAACCTCATAGCATCTTCCTCACAGTTCACACTACCACCCAGCTTTGTATCATCTGCAAATTTGCTAATGGTACTTTTAATCCCTTCATCCAAGTCATTAATGTATATTGTAAATAGCTGCGGTCCCAGCACCGAACCTTGCGGTACCCCACTGGTCACTGCCTCCCATTCTGAAAGAGACCCATTTATCCCCACTCTTTGCTTTCTGTCTGTCAACCAATTTTCTATCCATGTCAGTACCCTACCTCCAATACCATGTGCTCTAATTTTGCCCACTAATCTCCTATGTGGAACTTTGTCAAAGGCTTTCTGAAAGTCAAGGTACACCACATCCACCGGCTCTCCCCTGTCAATTTTCCTAGTTACATCCTCAAAGAATTCCAGAAGATTAGTCAAGCATGATTTCCCCTTCGGCACAACTCCCCTGTTTTAGGACTTTGTTGCAAAATAGACAAAAGAATTTTCACCCCATTGTTTGTCTAATCTTGTTTCAGGACGTTGCCCTGCTAAAGTCTGAGATGCATTGAAGCAACCCGTTCACTGTCACCTAGAGTTGATAACTGTCCCGCACGGGACCACCCTTGTCCCGTATTAGTAGGGTTGCCAGCTTCCTCACTCCCAAATAAGGGACAAAGGGTGACATCACCCTTTGTCCCGTATTTGGGAAGTGAGGAAGTTGGCAACCCTACTGTCACCTCTGCTGCCTCAGAGAAAGGGTTGTTACGACATTGCCACTAAAGTCTCTGGTCCGGGAATGTGTTAAAAATGGGTTGTGTTAAAACGGGGTACTTGTAACTTTGTCGGCGCCCTTTATGTGGCAACGCTTTGCATACCTCAGGCAAAGAATACCACTGCGACTTGTCACATGTGACAATAAAGTATTCATTCATGAACAAGGATAAGTTGCAAAGCTTCAAGAAGACAGAATGAGATAGGGACAGGTAGAGAGTTTAAAATGTTTAAAGTCCTCTTTGTGCGTTATAATAATTCTGTGCTTTAAAGAAGGTAGAAACTGGGCATGCATAGCTCCCACTCACTGCAGTTTGCTTTAGTCAGATCCTGTTCTCTGTTGTCGAAGAGCAAATGGCAACCGTAAAACAATAAAATAAGGTGGAAAGGGTAACAGGACATTTGCTTATCTGAAATGGGGTGACATTTGTCTGTGTTTAGTTTAGTTTAGTTTAGTTTAGTTTAGTTTAGGGCCATTTTGGGCCCTTTTGGCCCACTGGGTCCGCGCCGACCAGCGATCCCCGCACACTAAAACTATCCTATCCCCACTAGGGACAATCTTTACATTTACCAAGCCAATTAACCTACAAACCTGTGCGTCTTTGGAGTGTGGGACAGAACCGAAGATCTCGGAGAAAACCCACGCAGGTCACGGGGGAGAACATACAAACTCCGTGCAGACGGCGCCCGTAGTCTGGATCGAACCCGGCGCTGCATTCGCTGTAAGGCAGCAACTCTACCGCTGTGCCACCGTGACCGCCCAATAAAGGTTCCCGGACGTGAATGGTCTGTGAGTGTTGTCGAACCATTTGGGAAGAAGGAAACTCCTAAGGTGCTTGCTACGGTCAACACAAGGTCAAAAGGGGCAGATGAATCTGTTCGTTGAGCCACCTCCTAGATTGCCCTCAGTGAACAATGCATTTGGCGCTCTTGAATAAAGGTAGACGCAAAATGTTGCAGTAACTCAGCGGGTCAGGCAGCACCTCTGGAGAGAAGGGACGGGTGACGTTTCGGGTCGAGACCCTTCTTCAGACTGATGTCAGTCTGAAGAAGGGTCTCGACCCGAAACGTCACCCATTCCTTCTCTCCAAGATGCTGCCTGACCCGCTGAGTTACTCCAGCATTGTGCGTCTACCTTCGATTTAAACCAGCATCTGCAGTTTTTTCCCTACGCGTTTTGCCGCTCCTGAATAAAGTCTTGACTGCCTCGCCCGGTCTTTGCGTTGTGCTTTAAAGTTTTCTTTGACATCATCCCTGGTCACGGAGCGGAGCACATTATGCTTAAGACAGTTCTAAGGCCACAGGGAGTAGCAGCGAAGCAAACAGTACCTTCCAAAATCTCTCTCTGAGCAACCTCTGAGAAGACATAGGTTGGGGTGTAAGTCTCTTTTTCTAGAAGAGAAATGGACAGGAGCGAAGTTGGGTGATGAGAAGATGCAACTTAAAGAGGAAAGCAGTAAGCCGGGAGCAAGAAATAACAACCACACAAGAACGCTGAGATATATCGTACTGAAGGAACTGGAGTTAGTCCAACACAAAGCCCGAAAGGAGCTGCAAATGTTTTTCCCGCTGAACCTTCTCTGAATTCCAAGGATTTTTGTAGAATCTGCCTCCGAATGGGCGGTGAATCTGTGGAATTCATCGCCACAGAAGGCCGTCAAAGGATATTTTTAAGGCAGAGATAGACAGATTCTTGATTAGCACGGGTTGTGGGGAGAAGGCAGGAGAATGGAGTTAGCAGGGAGAGATAGATCAGCCATGATTGGATGGTGGGGTAGACTTGATGGCCGAATGGCCTAATTCCGCTCTTATCGCTCATGAACTTATGAATACTGGGCTTGGCTGGCGAGAGTGGAGGGCCGTCGGAGAGGGAGGGGAGACCGCCAGAGAGTGGTTGCCCGTGTGAGGGCGAGAGGTCTGTCGGTCGAGGACGTGCAACTGAGAACAAAGAGGGAACCTGCATGGTGGCGGCGGTGTTGGGGGGGGGGGGGGGGGGGGGGGGGGCTGGTGGGACGCATGTAGGAAGAAGGAGCATCGGGATTACACTGAACGCTTCGTAGCTTTGTCGGTGCCTTTATGTGGCGACTCTTTGCATACTCTGTGACTGGTGTGCAAAGCAAAGAATTTCACTGTGACTTTATCACAAGTGACAATAAGGTCTCATTCAATCAATCGATCAAGTGCTCGGAGATAACATATCAGGGAGGATTCCTTACAGGGGGTGGTTGTGGAAGACCTACAACCCAGCCCAACCTTCCCCTCGCCGATCACCCACATACCTGACCAACACACCACTCACAGACGCTGGCATTTAGAAGGATGAGAGGGGATCTTATTGAAACATATAAGATTATGAAGGGGTTTGACACGTTAGAGGCAGGAAACATGTTCCCAATGTTTGGGGAAGTCCAGAACCAGGGGCCAGAGTTTAAGAATAAGGGGTAGGCCATTTTGAACGGAGATGAGGAAATACTTTTTCAGTCAGAGAGTTGTAAATCTGTGGAATTCTCTGCCTCAGAAGGCAGTGGAGGCCAATTCTCTGAATGCTTTCAAGAGAGAGCTAGATAGAGCTCTTAGAGATAGCAGAGTCAAGGGGTATGGAAGAAGGCAGGAACGGGGTACTGATTGAGAATGATCAGCCATGATCACATTGAATGGCGGTGCTGGCTCGAAGGACCGAATGGCCTCCTCCTGCACCTATTGTCTATTGTTTATTGTCTCCACCCACTGATTTTGGGCCCCATATCTGAGGAAGGATGTGCTGGCTCTGGAGAGGGTCCAGAGGAGGTTTACAAGAACGATCTCAGGAATGAGTGGGTCAGCCTATGATAATCGTTTGATGGCACTGGGCCTGTACTCGCTGGAGTTTAGAAGAATGAGGGGGGACCTCATTGAAAGGTACAGAATAGTGAAAGGCTTGGATAGAGTGGATGTGGAGAGGATGTTTCCACTGGTGAGAGAGTCTAGGACCAGAGGACACAGCCTCAGAATTAAAGGACATTCTTTTCGAAGGAGATGAGAAATTTCTTTAGTCAGAGGGTGGTGAATCTGTGGAATTCTTTGCCACAGAAGGCTTTGGAGGCCAAGTCAGTGGATACTTTAAAGGAGAGGTAGATAGATTCTTGATTAGTAACGGTGTCAGAGGTTATGGGGAGAAGGCAGGAGAATGGGGGAGAGATAGATCAGCCATGATTGAGTGGCGGAGTAGACTTGATGGGCAGATGGCCAAATTCTACTCCTGTCACCTCTGACCTTATGATCACCACATGCATGTACATCTAACCAAGAGATCACTGAGTAAAGCCAGCATTGGAAGCCAAACACTATCGTAGCGGCACGGTGGCGTAGCGGTAGAGCTGCGGCCTTACAGCGCTGGAGACCCGGGTTCAATCCTGACTACGGGCACGTCTGTACGGAGTTTGTATGTTCACCCCGTGACCGCTGTGGGTTTTCTCCGGGAATCTCCGGTTCCCTCCCACACTCCAAAGACGTACAGGTTTGTAGATTATTTGCCTACGGTGAAATTGTAAATTGTCCCTAGTGCGCGTAGGATAGTGTAAGTGCGCGGGATCACTGGTCGGCGCGGACTTGGTGGGCCGAAGGGCCTGTTTCCGTGCTGTATTTCTAAACTAAATTGCCTTAGCACAGCAACGTTTAAGAGAGGGTATGTTTAGTTTAGAGAAACAGCGTGGAAACAGGCCCTTCGGCCCACCGAGTCCGCACTGACCAGCGATCCCACACATTAACACTATCCTATACAAACTAGGGACAAATTTATATTTTATACCAAGCCAATTTACCTACAAACCTGCACGTCTTTGGAGTGTGGGAGGAAACCGAAGATCTCAGAGAAAACCCACGCAGGTCACGGGTGTGAACGTGCAAACTCCGTACAGACAGTACCCGTAGTCAGGATCGAACACGGTTCTCTGGCGCTGTAAGGCAGCAGGGGTTCTTATGTAACCCATAACCATATTAAAATAGAGTTGGTCTTGGATCATGTTCGGCACAGATACTGTGGGCCGAAGAGCCTGTTCCTGTGCTGTGCTGTTCGATGCTCTAAGAATGCACACTTGCCTCGGCAAGGCCAGCAGCAGAATCAAGGCCCAGTCTCACCCCGGTCACTCCCTCATCTCCCCTCTCCATCAGGCAAGAGGTACAGAAGTGTGAAAACGCACACCTCCAGATTCAGGGACAGTTTCTTCCCAGCTGTTATCAGGCAACTGAACCATCCTACCACAACCAGGGAGTCAGTCCTGAACTACTATCTACCTCATTGGAGACCCTCGGACTATGCTTTATTGAGCTTTGCTTTGCATTGAAGGGTATTCCCTTACCCTGTATCTGTACACTGTGGTGAACACTGTTACGTGATTGTAATCATTTATAGCTTTTCCGTTGACTGGTTGGCATGCAAAAAAACTCTTTTCACTGTACCTCGGTACACGTGACAATAAACTAAACTGAACTAATACAATTGGTGGGGTTAAGACAGGGAGGAAGGCCGTCAGAACATACTGCATCATGTAGCCTAGTTGCCAAAATGGGCGGAGAAATGGCAGACGGAGTTTAACCCAAGCAAGCACTTTGACAGGTTGAATGTACGGGGGAAAGGTTTCATGACGAGACCCTTAACAGCATTGATGTGCAGGGGGATCTTGGAGTCCAAGTTCATCTCTATACTAAAACTCTTGTTTGTTTGTTTGTTTGTTTGTTTGTTTGTTCCTGAACTACAGCCAAAACGGTACACGATGGCGCGACAGTTTTAGGCCCACCTTACTCACCGTCGTCCCTTTGGTGATAATGAAGAAGTTTCATTGAAATCGGTGTTATATTTTTTAAGTTATTCACATTTTAAAGTTTAAATCTATCTCCTAGGAGGGAGGGGTGGAAGGAGGGGGGTGGAGGTAGGGGAAGGGGGGAAGGGGAGAGTGGGGGGGAGGGGGAGGAGAGGGGAGGAGGGGAGAGTGGGGAGGGAGGGAGGAGAGGGAGGAGGGGGAGAGGGGGGAGGAAGGGGAGGAGGGGGGGGTGGGGAGGGGGAGAGGGGAGAGCGAGAGGAGAAGGATGCTGCACCAATAAAGGATAGATTTGGGACCCAACTTGGTCTAGTAACTCACTAAAGTGCAGCACAAATTGGCCTCCACTGCCTTCTGTGGCAGAGAATTCCACAGATCCACAACTCTCTGGTGAAAATGTTTTTCCTCATCTCAGTCCTAAATGGCCTCCCCTTATTCTTAAACTGTGACCCCTGGTCTGGACTCCCCCAACATCGGAACATTTTTCCTGCATCTAGCCTGTCCAATCCTTTAAGAATTTGAAATGTTTCTATAAGATTCTCTCTCATCCTTCTAAATGAGGCTTTGGAGAGGGTGCAGAGGAGGTTTACCAGAATGCAGCCTGGATTGGAGTTTCAGCCGAAGGGAAAGGTTGGATTTTTCCCCTGGAATGTTGGACTTTGAGAGGAGCTGGAAGAAGTTTATACAATTAGGAGGGGCAGCTTTTGTACACTAAGGGTGGCCGGTGAATGAAACGAGCTGCTGGAGGAGGCAGTTGGGGCAGGTACTAACTGAGCTGGAGGGAGGCAAAATGAAGTCCACTCTGATGCTAACTGGTGGGATTAAAAGCGAGGGAGAGGGAGAGGGAGAGAGAGAGAGAGGGAGGGAGGGAGAGAGAAATGGAAAGAGAGGGAGAGAGAGAGAGAGAGAGAGAGAGAGAGAGAGAGAGATGAGAGAGAGAGAGAGAGAGAGAGAGAGGAGAGAAGAGAGAGAGAGAGAGAGAGAGAGAGAGAGAGAGAGAGAGGGATTTGCATTGTGCACACCATTCTCACACGAGCGTATCACACCACAGCAAGCACAGCGAAGCTCCATCTCTCTGCTCAAGGCGAGGGAGGGGATGCAACAACACAGCCCATGGATGAAGGTGGGCGAGGACTCTGTGTGGCAGAGTGCAGATGCCATGAGCCGCGTTACCTGGTGATTGAGGACAGGGTGTTGTCTCTGGAAACACGTAGCTGGGTGTGTAGGGATTTACCTCTGCGGCAGGAAAAAGCAGAGTGCAACTCTTAACACCATCTCGCCCGTCTCTAACGGCCACTTCCACCTGCTGGTGGGGACGTGACTGACTGATCAAAGAGCACAGGGGGCTGGAAGTCCACGGGAGTCCAGCTGGGATCAGTTAATGGACACAGAGTGCTGGAGGAACTCAGCGGGTCAGGCAGCATCTCTGGAGAGAAGGAATGGGTGACGCTTCGGGTCGGGACCCCCTCTTCAGAGCCATCTCAACCTGAAACGTCACCCATTCCTTCTCTCCAGAGATGCTGCCTGTCCCGCTGAGTTCCTCCAGCATCTTGTGTCTATTAATTGATCCCAGCTGAACTCTCCCCACTCTTCCCCCATCCTTGTTCTCTGACTAGTTTGACCGTCCACCTGTACAGGTTTGTAGGGTGATTGGTTCCTGCAAATTGCCCCTAATGTGTAGGATTCAAAACTGGAATAAGATAGAACTGGTGTACGAGTGATCGTTGGTCGGCACAGACCTGGTGGGCCGAAGGGCCTGTTTCCATGCTCTAAACTAAACTAAATCCCCACATCCTTTCATTCATCAATTTCAAGACCCTCCATCGAAACCATTAAACACGCTTTGACGTTTGTTTTGTTACTGTGGTTCCTTTCTGTAACCTGCTCCATTACCGCTCCACAACTAATTAACAGAGGCTTTACACTTGAGCCTTGGGTTCAGCCATTTTAATTCAGGATCCGCTTGGCTACTGCCTCATGGGTATTATATATCCTCGGTACTGCGCTACATAGCGTGCTATTCCCATAACAACGTTGACTGATTGAAGGGCCGAATAGCCTCCTCCTCCACCTATTGTCTATTGTCTAATTGAAAGATACAGCATGAAAACAGGCCCTTCAGCCCACCGAGTCCATGCTATCGATCACCCATTCACAACCAGTTCTATGTTACCATACTTTCACATCTGGAGGTGTCAGAGGTTATGGGGAGAATGCAGGAGAATATGGCTAGGAGGGAGAAATAGATCAGCCACGATAGAATGGCGGGGTAGACTTGATGGGCCAAATGGCCTAATTCTGCTCCTATTCCTTCTGAACTGATGAGCTACTCCCTTGCACCATAAGGGCAATTTACAGAAGCCAATTAATCAACAAACTGGAGGAAACCCACACGGTCACAGGGAGAACGTACAAACTCCACACAGACAGCACCCGAGGGCAGGATTTAACCTGGGACTCTGAGGCAGCAATTCTACGGCTGGGCCACTGTGCCACACATACTGAGGAAATGCATTAATAAAGCTTGACCCTTGATAGAGAAATCGATCTCTTCCATTCTTCGTTTCAATACTATTAGACGGCCTGCTGTGTCTCCCGGTTACTAACAATTTTAACTCCCCCCTCCCATTCCCACACTGACCTTTCTGTCCTGGGCCTCCTCCACTGTCAGAGTGAGGCACTCTGGCCAAACTGGAGGAACAGCACCTCGTATTCTGCTTGGACAGCTTACAACCTAATGGTATGAACATTGAATTCTCCAATTTTAAATAATATACCCCTTTAACCAAAATTAATCAGGAGTACACTTGACATTAAACAGTAACATTTCTATGCCTCATTGTCACCTACTCCTCATCCAACAATGAAACGTTCTACATTGGCTTGACCATCGTCTGCTTTGATCTGTCCTTTTCAAACCTTACCCTTCCTTATCTCTAGTTACCCTCTACCCGGTTTGAAAAAGGCCCGCTGAGTTACTCCTATCATTCGCCAGGGTAGACGCAAAATGCTGGAGTAACTCAGCGGGACAGGCAGCATCTCTGGAGAGAAGGAATGGGTGATGTTTCGGGTCGAGACCCTTCTTCGATCACTTGCTAGGCTTTGTCCCATCCCTACCTCTCTTTTCCAGCTTTTTCTCTCCCCCTACTGCAATCAGTCTGAAGAAGGATCTCGACCCGAAACATCGCCTCTCCATCTTCTCAGAGATGCTGCCTGACCCGCTGAGTTACTCCAGCACTCTGTGTAACGTCACCTATCCATGTTCTCCACAGATGCTGCCTGACCCGCTGAGTTACTCCAGCACTTAGCACAGATGCTCCTCGACGTACGATATTTCGACTTACGATATTTTGACTTACGATATTTTGACTTTACGATGGCGTAAAAGCGAAACACATTCAGTGGAAACCGTACTTTGAATTTTGGTCTTTTCCTGGGCTACGATATTTCCGATTTACGATGGGTTAATCGGAACGTAGCCCATGGTAAGTCGAGAAGCACCTGGACTTTCCCCGGCACTTTGTGTTCTGCCATTAGATGTACGCTTCCCCATTTAAACTTCAACCAGGCTTTCCCGCGCACGGCTATTAGTAAACCAGTGAAACCACGTCAAATACAGCGGGGAGTGGCCCGAGCGAGCAAGGGGGTTACGGAGATCGGCGGTGCCACACACTGACTCCGGTACCTTCTCCCGTGTGTTGGCGTAGCGGGACCTCAGGAAAGCTGTAGGTAGGGCGGTACGGGTTCTCCTCAAGACGGTCTGAGCGGAAAGGAAGGACAGTGAGAGACAGGAGGCCAAGGGGCAAAGGGAAGAAGACAAGATTCAAGAAGGAGGTCACACAAAGGCAGAAAAATAAATCAGAAACGGGAGCCAAGAAACTCTGAGCTAACCAAGACCGAGATGTCACCACAGACACACTTGCCCCGACTGTGTTTATTCGACAGGGGACTTGCAAGGGAGGTGAAGGCAGACACAAAATGCTGGAGTAACTCAGCGGGTCAGGCAGCATCTCTGGAGAGAAGGAATGGGTGACGTTTCGGGTCGAGACCCTTCTTCAGACTGATGTCAGGGGAGGGGGCGGGATAAAGGTAGGATATAGGTGGAGACAGGAAGACTAGTGGGAGAACTGGGAAGGGGGAGGGGATAGAGAGGGAAAGCAGGGGCTATCTGAAGTTAGAGAAGTCAATGTTCATTTTTCTTCTCTCCGATGCAAGGCAGATGATACTGGCTTAAAATGTAATAGAAATGAAGTGCAGATGCTGGTTTATACCAAAGATCGGCACAAAATGCTGGTGTAACTCAGTGTGGTCAGGCAGCATCTCTGGAGAATATGGATAAGTGACGTTTCGGGTTGGGGCCCGAACCTACAAACATCACACAGGCAGCACCCGAGGTCAGGATGAAACACTGTGAGATCGGGGCTTTACCAGCTGTAGACTTTGGACCTCAGAGATATAGCACGGAAACAGGCCCTTCAGCCCACCAAGTCCACGCCGACCTGCGATCACCCCGTACACTGGCAAGCAGTACAGTTGCTGCCTCACAGCGAATGCAGCGCTGGAGACTCAGGTTCGATCCTGACTACGGGCGCCGTCTGTACGGAGTTTGTACGTTCTCCCCGTGACCTGCGTGGATTTTCTCCGAGATCTTCGGTTTCCTCCCACACTCCAAAGACGTGCAGGTTTGTAGGTTAATTGACTAGGTAAATGTAAAAATTGTCCCTAGTGTGTGTAGGATAGTGCTAGTGTGCGGGGATCGTTGGGCGGCGCGGACTCGGTGGGCCGAAGGGCCTGTTTCCGCGCTGTATCTCTAAATCTAAATCTAAAAAAAACACAATTTTACAACAACCGAATTATCAAAGCCAATTAACCTACAAACTTAGACGTCTTTGGAGAATGGAAGGAAACCCAAGCACCCAGAGAAAACCCACGCGGTCACAGGAAGAACGTACAAACTCCCTGCAGACAGTACCCGAGGTCTGGATCGAACCCGGGTCTCTGGCGCTGTAAAGCAGCAACTCTACCGCTGCGCCACCGTGACGCCCTAAACTGGTTTCCCCAGGTTGCCCAGTGATTTCAGTTTAGAGACACAGCGCGGAAACAGGCCCTTCGGCCCACCGAGTCCGCACCGCCCAGCGATCCCCGCACATTAACACTATCCAACCCAAACCAGGGCCAATTTTTACACATACACCAAGCCAATTAACCTACAAACCTGTACGTCTTTAGAGTGTGGGAGGAAACCGAAGATCTCGGAGAAAACCCAAGCGGTCACGGTGAGAACGTACAAACTCCGTACAGACGGCACCCGCAGTCGGGATGGAACCCGGGTCTACGGCGCTGCAAGCGCTGTGAGGCAGCAACTCTACCGCTGCGCCACCGTGCCACCCTTCAAGTTGATTAATGACTTTCTGCTATTTACCAATCTCTGCTCTTACATTTTCCAACAAATGGGAACATTTCCAAGCCTTTCTTACCCAAACCGTTTACTCCAGAACTTTTTTAGTAAATGGGCATTTGCAGTTCCTTGTATCTACCCCTCTCACCCATATCCACCTATCACTCGCCAGGCCTTCTGAAGAGGAAGCTGCCTTGGCTTGTGTCTGAACAATGGAGCGATGATCTTCTCAACACGACTCTTGTTATATCGCCCATGGAGGGAGGTGGCCACCTTGCAGATTGCGTCATCGATCCACACAGCACGTAAACAGGCCCTTCAGCCCAACACACCCATGTCGGCCAAGATGCCCCGTCTACGCTAGCTCCACTTGCCCACACTTTGTGTCCAGCACTTTGTGGGTTTTGTTTGTAAGCCAGCAACTGCAGTTCCTTGCAGCAAGTCCCCATTTGCCCGTGTTTGACCCATTGCCCTCTAAACCTTGCCCATCCAGGTATCCATCCAAGTGCCTTTTCCCCGGAACGTAGGAGGTTGGATGGAGACCTGGCAGAAGCACGGAAAATTACCAGAGGCATAGATTGGGTAGACAGTCAGAGCCTTTTTTTCCCCAGGGTGGAAAGGTCCAATGCCGGAGGGCAAAGTTAGAAGGGGAGAGGGGGAAAGTTTAATGCAGATACGCAGGGCAAGTTTTTTACCGCAGAGAGCAGTGGATGGCTGGAACACATTGCCAGGGGTGGTGGTTGAGGCAGATTTGATAGTGGCGTTTAGGAGGCTTTTAGATACTGAAAACAAAGAGGGACCTGGCATGGGGGGGTGGGGGGGGGGTGAAGGAAGAGGGGCCACTGGGACTACATTGAATGCGTTTTGTAACTTTGACAGCGCCCTTTATGTGGATACTCTTTGCATACTTTGCGAAACAAAGAATTTCAAGGTAACAAAAACTTTCGGTCTGAAGAAGGGTCTCGACCTGAAACGTCACCTAATCCTTTTCTCCTGAGATGCTGCCTGACCCGCTGAGGTACTCCAGCATTTTGTGTCTACCTTCGATTTGAACCAGTATCTGCAGTTATTTTCCAACACATCGTTCACGGCACCAAATACATGTATCAATCATTCAATCAGGATAGGCACACGGGAGTGCTGGGGAATGGAGTGATGTGGATTACGTGCAGGCAGGTGAGATGGCCTTGTACCAGTCCTTAACTTGGCATCATGTTCCACACTAGGGTTGCCAACTTTTTCACTCCTAAATAAGGGACAAAGGGTGACGTCACCGCCCCACGCCCCACGTGACCTCACCCAGCCAGCGGCCACGTGCTCCCGCTCCACCAATGGCGGCCACCCAGACCGGGAGGCGGGTTGTTACGCAACCTCCGTTAGGCGGCGTCCGGGCCTCTGGGCCTACACTATCCAGTCCTACAGTGTCCGAGCATAAACTGTCAGGCCTACAGCGGCCCCTGGGCCTACACTGTCGGGCATACAGTGTCCTGGCCTACAGTGTCCGGGCCTACAGTGTCCGGGCCTACACTGTCGGGCCTACACTGTCGGGCCTACACTGTCGGGCCTACACTGTCGGGCCTAGAGCGGCCCAGGGCCTACACTGTCGGGCCTACAGCGGCCCCTGGACCTACAGTGTCCGGGCCTACAGTGTCTGGGCCTACACTGTCGGGCCTACAGCTGCGTCCGGGCATACAGTGTCCGGGCCTATAGCGTTTCCCAGACCTAACACGGGACAAGGGCGGTCCCGTACGCAATTTAGCTCAATATACGGGATGTCCCGGCTAATACGGGACTGTTGGCAACCCTATTCGATATGGATATTGTGGGTAGAGGGGCCTGTTCCTGCACTGCACTGTTCCAAGTTCTACATTAAATACTGTCGAAGGCGTTCAGTAGACCACCCAGCCCCTGAGGAACCTTGCTCCCGGTCGGCCAGAGCTGCCCGCCAAGGCTCACCTTACCTCTGCTGACTTTGTGAATCTGCTTGAACATGGCCTTGTACCAGTCCTTCGGCCTCTCCACGTTCTGCAGGACAGAGAACAAGAGAGGAGTTGACAACGGCACCGAGTCCAACGAGGGGGGACCTCATTGAAACGTACAGAACAGTGAAAGGCCTGGGTAGAGTGGATGTGGAGAGGATGTTTCCACTAGTAGGAGAGTCCAGGACCAGAGGTTATAGCCTCAGAATTAAAGGACGTTCCTTTAGGAAGGAAACGAGGCGAAACTTCTTTAGTCAGAGGGTGGTGAATCTGTGGAATTCTTTGCCACAGACGGCTGTGGAGGGCAAGCCAGTGGATATTTTTAAGGCAGAGATGGATAGATTCTTGAGAAGTCGCAGAGAATTCCACAGATTCAGAGAGTTGTGAATCTGTGGAATTCTCTGCCTCAGAAGGCAGTGGAGGCCAATTCTCTGAATGCATTCAAGAGAGAGCTAGATAGAGCTCTTAAGGATAGCGGAGTCAGGGGGTATGGGGAGAAGGCAGGAACGGGGTACTGATTGAGAATGATCAGCCATGATCACATTGAATGGCGGTGCTGGCTCGAAGGGCCGAATGGCCTCCTCCTGCACCTATTGTCTATTGTATCGATTAGTGCGGGTGTGAGGGGTTATGGGGAGAAGGCAGGAGAATGGGGTTAGGAGGGAGAGATAGATCAGCCATGATTGAATGGCGGAGTAGACTTGATGGGCCGAATGGCCTAATTCTGCCCCTATTACTTATGACCTTACGTCGTGCTCGCGATGGCGACCGGGTGGACAGAGAGGGCCCCCCCACAATGGGTCAGACTCCCCCTCACCTTGATCCCCAGATCCTCGGGAGCGATGAAGTACGAGTGGGCGCCGCGCGGACTGCTCTGTCGCCGTGTGTCCGCGTGCACGGCAGGGATGAATGCTTCCACAGTTGGTAGCGGAGCGGCGGCCATCTGATCCATCAATCTGTCCGGCGCGGAGTCTACAGGCAAAGTAAAGGACACAAATATGCACAAGTCACAAAAATATACCAACTTTCGCAGCGACGTTTAAACCATCAGATCCCACAATGCCTAATATGGCTGCAAGTGGAGTCACTGTTTACCTCAGGAGACCAGCACTGTTCCAATGCAAGAGAGTACACCCATCAGCCAAAACATTATGACCACCTGCCTAATATGCTGTTGGTCCTCCGTGTACAGCCCCATACGCAGCAGGGTGCGATGCACTGTGTATTGTGACACATTCCCCCCGTGACCACCATTAACGCTTTCTGTGACTTGTGCCACAGTCGACCTTCTGTCGGTTCGGACCAGACGGGACAGCCTTCGTTGCCCTCGTGCATCGATGAGCCTTGGGCGCCCAACACCCTGTCTGTCGCCAGTTTGTGGTTTGTCCCTCCTCGGACCACTGTCGGTAGGTACTCACCACTGCTGACCGGGAGCACCCCACAAGCCTTGCCGTTTCAGAGATGCTCTGACCCAGTCGTCTGGCCATAACAATTTGGCCCTTGTCAAAGTCGCTCAGGTCTTTACTCCTGCCCATTTCTCCTGCATCCAACACATCAACTTCAAGAACTGACTGTTCACTTCCTGCCTAATATATCCCACCCCTTGACAGGTGCCATTGTAACAAGATAATCAATGTTGTTCACTTCGCCTGTCAGTGGTCATAATGTTATGGCTGATCGGTGTACAGAGGGCAGCACCCACTGAGGGATTTCACCCTCGAGTGCCCAAAGCTACATGGCATCACGTGGGTATCAGAGGGGTGGCACGGTGGCACAGCGGTGGAGTTGCAGCCTTACAGCGCCAGAGACCCGGGTTCGATCCTGACCTGATCCGAGTGCTGTACGTACGGAGTTTGCATGTTTTCACTGTGACTGCGTGGGTTTTCTCCGGGTGTCCCGGTTTCCTCCCGTACTCCAAATACGTGCAGGTTTGTACGTTAATTGGCTTTGAGTTAAAAAAATTGTAAATTGTCCCTAGCGGGTATGATAGTGCTAGTGTACGTGGTGAACACTGGGCAGTGTGGGCCGAAGGGCCTGTTTCCACGCTGTTTCTCTGTATCTATATCACTAGTTTGCCTGCTGTCATAAGTTCATAAATGATAGGAGCAGAACTAGGCTATTCGGCCCATCAAGTCTACTCCGCCATTCATGCCTAATTGATCTACCTTTCCTACTCAACATCCTCCTGCCTTCTCCCCATAACCTCTGACACCTGTACTATTCAAGAATCTGTCTACCTGCACCTTAAAAATATCGATTTATTCACAAAATGCTGGAGTAACTCAGCAGGTCAGGCAGCATCTCGGGAGAGAAGGAATGGGTGACGTTTCGGGTCGAGACCCTTCTTCAGACTGCTCCACTTTAAAAATATCCATTGACTTCCACAGATTCACCACCCTCTGGCTAAAGAAATCCCTCCTCATCTCCTTCCTAAAGGAACGTCCTTTTATTCTGAGGCTGTGCCCTCTAGTCCTGGACTCTCCCACTAGTGGAAACATCCTCTCCACATCCACTCTATCCAGGCCTTTCTCTATTTTGTAAGTTTCACTGAGGTACTCCCACTCTTCCTTCTCGGAACTTCCCCCCCATCTTCTTCCCAAAGGTCCGTCCATTGATTCTGAGGCTGTGGCCTCTCCCAAGCTGGGGAATCTGCCCGGACTGATTGCTTGCAGGAACAAAAGCTTTTGTAAAGGAAGGAAGGACATTTTCTGTTCGCTGCTCTTACCTGCCTGACTGTTCAGCCTCTTCTGTTGCTCTGGTGAGAGAAAACATAGTTTAGGTGCATTGCTCTGAGCAGGATATATAACCCACCACTCACATTGGGTACGATGGTCCCCAGATGCCACCTCACCTCCTTTCACAGCCAGAGCACGCCTCATGTCTAATTAGGGTTGCCAACTGACCCCTGTTAGCCCGGACATCCTGTATTTTGGTCTAAATGGGTTTGTCCCATACTGGATCGCCCTTGTCCCGTATTAGGCCCGGATAGTGTAGGTCCGGACACTGTAGGCCCGGACACTGTAGGCCCGGACAGTGTAGGCCCAGACTGTGTAGGCCCAGACAGTGTAGGTCTGGAGACTGTAGGCCCGGACAGTGTAGGCCCGGACAGTGTAGGTCCGGACACTGTAGGCCCGGACACTGTAGACCCGGACAGTGTAGGCTCGGACAGTGTAGGCCCGGACAGTGTAGGCTCGGACGGTGTAGGCCCGGACACTGTAGGTATGGATGGTGTAGGCCCAGACACTGTAGGCCCGGACACTGTAGGCCTGGACACCATAGGTCCGGACACTGTAGGCCTGGACAGTGTAGGCTTGGACAGTGTAGGTCCGGACACTGTAGGCCCGGACACTGTAGGTCCGGACAGTGTAGGCCCGGACAGTGTAGGCCCAGTGGCCCGGGCGCCACCTAACGGAGGTTGCGTCGCAACGCGCCTCCCGGCCCGGGCGGCCGCCGTTGGTGGAGTGGGAGCACGTGGCCGCTGGCTGGGTGAGGTCACGTGGGGGCGGGGCGGTAACGTCATCCTTTGTCCCTTATTTGGGAGTGAGGACGTTGGCAACCCTATGTGTAACACACTCGACTAATGGTCAATAGTCCATGATAATGAATGTTAACAATCTGGTCCATTTATAGAATCAAACAGCATGGAAACAGGCTCTTCAGCCCATCCATCTTCATCAGTCTGAAGAAGGGTCTCGACCCGAAACGTCACCCATTCCTTCTCTCCAGAGATGCTGCCTGTCCCGCTGAGAAACTCCAGCATCTTGTGTCTACCTTCCGCCCAACTTGCCCACGCCAACCAATATGGCCCCTCTACGCTAGTCCCACCTGCGTGCATTTGGCCCATATCACTCTAAACCTGTTCTATCCATGTACCCATCTAAATGTTTCTTAAATGTTGTGCCTCAACTACCTCCTCTGGCAGCTCGTTCCAAACACCCACCATACCTTTCTGTAAAAAAAAAATTATCCCTCAGGTTCCTATTAAATCTTTCCCCCCTCACCTTAAACCTATGTCCTCTGGTTCATGATTCCCCTGCTCTGGGCAAGAGACTCAATTCTTGCTATTGAGGGCGTGCAGCGTAGGTTCACTAGGTTAATTCCCGGAATGGCCGGACTGTCATATGTTGAAAGACTGGAGCGACTAGGCTTGTATACACTGGAATTTAGAAGGATGAGAGGAGATCTTATCGAAACGTATAAGATTATTAAGGGGTTGGACACGTTAGAGGCAGGAAACATGTTCCCAATGATGGGGGAGTCCAGAACAAGGGGCCACAGTTTAAGAATAAGGGGTAGGCCATTTAGAACTGAGATGAGGAAAACTTTTTCAGTCAGAGAGTTGTGAATCTGTGGAATTCTCTGCCTCAGAAGGCAGTGGAGGCCAATTCTCTGAATGCATTCAAGAGAGAGCTAGATAGAGCTCTTAAGGATAGCGGAGTCAGGGGGTATGGGGAGAAGGCAGGAACGGGGTACTGATTGAGAATGATCAGCCATGATCACATTGAATGGCGGTGCTGGCTCGAAGGGCCGAATGGCCTCCTCCTGCACCTATTGTCTATTGTCTATTGAGACTCTGTGCATTTACCCGATCTGTTCCTCTCATGGTTTCATACACCTTGCAAAGTTGCCCCCTAGGACACAGAGATGGCCGGGCGAGGGGAGAAGAGGGACGTCGGTTGGTGGGAACCGCTCCAGTACATCGAGCGCACGGGCCGATTGGATGCTGAATAATGGCGCCAAAAATGGCTGCACCCGCATGTGTAATAGATGCAAGAGGAAATTCACTGTGCAGTTGCAGAGGTGACAACTAAAACACCATTGCCCCTTGCTGCGCTGCGCTGCGTTACCTCGATTATGCTGCAGCAGGACTATGGTCGGGTTGACAGACGTGGTGGACGGGTAGGCCGAGAACCTGCTGGATGGGGCCAACAGCGGGTAGGAACCCACGCTCTCCACCGACGGCACTCCTTCACCTATTCTGGGCGGACCATCCTTCCAGACAAGAGAACACAGAGTCAGCGATGCTCAACTTCCTGAACCGTTCCCTCCACACACCCCCCTATTGAGAAATCCAAAGCCTACTTCCAAAAAAAAGGCGGAGGTTTAGCAAACAACAGGCTTCGTCCCGACCCCCCACCCCCCCCACCCCCCTCCCTCAACCACAAGCGATGCGTCAGGGGAAGCGTAGGCAGGTCGGGCGGCATTCACAGTGCATGCAGCCCTCTGTCTAACCCAGCAAGACAACACGTGGAACGGCGCGGTGGCGCAGCGGTAGAGTTGCTGCCTCACAGCGCCAGAGACCCAGGTTCGATCCTGACTATGGGTGCTGTCTGTGTGGACCAAAGATACCAGAGGAACAAGATGGCCCACTCTATTGAAATCGCCTATACTGAAGTGTAGTATGCAAAGGAGCGTAACGTCCACCATTTTAGTAGGCAAAACCCGCCGTCTGCTCTGCCTCTCGCAGTGTAATCAGTGTTTTGGGGGAACAGTATGTGTGATGATGCCATTATAATGCAGAATATATCTCATCTATCAATTCACAGATTTTTGTTATTTTTCTTT
The DNA here is from genome assembly GCF_053455715.1 of Rhinoraja longicauda. Classification (NCBI taxonomy): domain Eukaryota; kingdom Metazoa; phylum Chordata; class Chondrichthyes; order Rajiformes; family Arhynchobatidae; genus Rhinoraja; species Rhinoraja longicauda. Next base: position 3,184,692 of record NC_135987.1, on the reverse strand, counting down.
TTAAATGTTTCTGCACGTTTCTGCCTACTAAAATGGCGCCGTGACGTGCTACGGTTTTTAGGGTCGAGTGGTCTATCTTGCTCCTCTAGTATCTTTGATGTGGAGTTTGTACCTTCTCCCCTTGACCTGCATGGGTTTCCTGCAGGTGCTCTGGTTTCCTCCCACATCCCAGAGATGTGTGGGTTTGTAGTTTAATTGGCCCTCTGCAAATTGTGCCAAGTGTGTAGGATAGACCTAGTGTACGAGTGAAGGTAGGCACAAAATGCTCAGCGGGTCAGGCAGCATCTCTGGAGAAAAGGAATGGGTGATATTTCGGGTCAGAACTCTTCTGGTCTGATGAAAGGGTCCCGACCCAAAACGTCACCTATTCCTTTTCTCCAGAGATGCTGCCTGACCCGCTGAGTTACTTCAGCTTTTTGTGTCTATCTTCAGTATAAACCAGCATCTGCAGTTCCTTCCTGCACAAAGTGTATGGGTGATCGATTGTTGGTGCGGACTTGGTGGGCAGAAGGGCCTGTTTCCATATTGTATTTCTAAACTAAACTAAACCCCCAAAAACTCAACAAGAATCCCCTCACCGATCACCAGAGGTTGCCATTTGGCCCATCCAGACTCCACTGGTTCTTTGAAAGAGCCTCGGTTTGCTGCATAATTTCGTAAGTGTTAGGAGCAGAATTAAGCCATTCGGCCCATCAAGTCTACTCCACTAATCAACCATGGCTGATCTATCTTTCCCTCTTAACCCCATTCTCCTGCCTTCCCCCCATAACCCCTGACACCCGTACTAATCAAACTAAACACCAATTTGCTGCTGTTCCATCTTGCCCTGAGAAATCTCCGAGAGATTGGAAGTTGCCATTGAAACTCTTCTTCCCTCCACTCTGTGGACCCATCACGTTTTAGACACTCTGCTCAACTCTGCCCATTGAATGGATGAGAACCAATGCCTTCAGCACCTCTCAGCTCCTCGACTCTCCTGTCACCGGGAGCAGTATCCCTTCAGCATCACCAGGTACACGTTTGGTTCCTGCTATTCCAAGCTTCCTGAGCGTCACGGTGGCGCGGCGGGTAGAGCTGCTGCCTTACAGGGCCCGGGTTTGATCCTGACCTCGGGTGCTGCCTGTGTGGAGTTTCACCTTCTCCCAGTCACCGTGTGGATTTCTACTGTCTCTTCCCGCCTCCCAAACACGTGCGGGTCTGTAGGTTAATTGGCCTCTGTGTAAATTGTCCCGAGTGTGTAGGATAGTGCTAGTGTACGGGGTGATTGCCGGTCGGAGCAGACTCGGTGGGCAGGATGGCCTCTTTCCCCACTCTACCACTAAAGTCTAAAGTCCTCCTATTCACATACAAAGCCCTAAACGGGCTTCCCCCCCCCCCCCCCCCGCCCCTACATCAAAAATCTTCTAACCCACCTCTCTAACTCCAGGTCCCTCAGGTCGGCCGACTTGGGGCTACTCACTATCCCGCGGTCTAGGCTTAAGCTCAGGGGTGACCGCGCTTTTGCGGTTGCAGCTCCTAGACTGTGGAACAGCATCCCTCTCCCCATCAGAACTGCCCCCTCCATCGACTCCTTTAAGTCCAGGCTCAAAACCTATTTCTACTCCCTAGTGTTTGAGGCCCTCTGAGGGGGCGCTGTGAACTGTTTATGTATGTGCTGTTATGTTCGTTTCTTAGTACCTGAACTGATGTACAGCACTTTGGTCAACGTGGGTTGTTTTTAAATGTGCTATACAAATAAAATGGACATACTGTAGATACATAGAATATAGGTGCAGGAGGAGGCCATTCGGCCCTACGTCCCAGCACGGCCATTCAATGTGATCATGGCTGACCATCCACTATCAGTACCCCGTTCCTGCCTTCTCCCATCAGCCATGATCACGGTGAATGGCGGTGCTGGCTCGAAGGGCCGATTGGTCTCCTCCTGCACCTATTGTCTGTTGTCTATTATTGTCTATAAGGCAGGAGAATGGGGTTGGGAGGGAAAGATAGATCAGCCATGATTGAATGGCAGAGTAGACTTGATGGGCCGAATGGTGTGATCCTGCTCCTAGAACTTGAAAAAGGGCCAAAGGGCCTGATTCCATGTTGTATCACAAAAAATAAACCAAACGCCTGGTTCACCTTCAGTTAAATCACCTTAAAGAATAACAATGACGTTTCCAAACTACATAGACAGACAATTCTTCCCCCACTAGGGTTTGAGAGCCGGAACAACATAGCTATACGGGGGGAGGTTTGAGTCATTGCTGGTTAGGTTGCCACCTTTGGCCAATATAGGCACGGCAAGGAACAGACTCATAACACAGCAAGCAATGCATGCACAGCACTGGCCCAGTGCCCAGCAGTGGATCTTTGAAGACTTCCCAACACTGAGACCTGGCTACCAAAGCCAAGCGGTCGCTTCCCGCGTGCGCCAATGCAGTTATCGCATGCAGTGTCCATGCAAGGCAGGGTGCGGGCGCAGCGGCTGTGGAGAGGGCCGCCGGCCGACAGCAAGGCTGGGTAGGGGGACGGGCGTGGGAGGGGAGGAGAGGCTTGATCAGGCTGGGTTAAAGAAGCACTAATCCCAGCATGGCGATATCCAGCGCTCGGGAGCGGGGAGCCAGGGTGGTGCGGCGGGTAGGCGGTCAGTCAGGGTGGCAGCCATGGGTGGCAAGGAGTTAGGCTGGGTGGCACAGAGCTGGCAAGAGGGGGGGGATGTGGGTGGGTGGGTGGCAGGTAGCAAGGTGAGAACCCCAGGGTCTTACTGTAGGCGTGGGCCGGTGGGCGATCTCGGAGTCGGCGTGGCGGTGCAGGATGGCAGCGGGCGGTGGCAGCGTGGGCACGTGTGGGTTAACGGGGGAGGTGGAGGACGAGGAGCAGGAGGAGGCCGGGGAGGGGCTCTGCCCCTTCTGCAGGTGAGGCGGGATGAAGTCGTCGAGGGTCGGCAAGGTGAGGCGTGCCGAGGATGGGCGCGGTGGCTGTGTGGGCGACGAGGTGGGTTCGGCTGGCACCAGGCCTGGCACAGCCCCACACGGGCTCCCTCCACCCGCGGTCCTCTCCGCCGTGGCAGCGGGCGCCCACGCCTCACCCTGCGCTAAGTCCTGCAGGAAGAGAGCCGCCGTTCAGACTGAAGAAGGGTCTCGACCCGAAACGTCACTCATTCCTTCTCTCCAGAGATGCTGCCCGTCCCGCTGAGTGACTCCAGCGTTTTGCGTCCGTCCTTGACGTTACTGCACATGGCCGCATTCTCCACTGACCCTTAGCTTCACTGTGAACCCACGTAGCTGGTGGCTGAAGGGGCAGTGCAGGGCCTTGACGGTGGGGTGGGCCCCTGGAGGCCCTGCAGCAGCCTGGGGCTCGGCTGGCCCAGGCCCTGCTCCAAGAGGCCGAGGTGTGGACCAGACGCGGCCTACAGCGGCGGAGGACACCAAGGCAGCGCTTGGCCAGGCCCACCCTGCAACGCCGCCATGACAACGGGCCTTCACAGTCAGGTCAAGATCCCTGCACTTACAACAGGGACTTGAAAGTGGCGCCCAATCTGGCAAGTCTGTACACTTTCTCAGTGCGCTACTGCTGTACACCTGTACTGTATCTAGGGTTGCCAACTTTCTCACTCCCAAATAAGGGACAAGGTGACATCACCGCCCCGCGCCTCACGTGACCTCACCCAGCCAGCGGCCATGTGTTCCCGCTCCACCTAGGCCGGGAAACGGGTTACTACGCAATCTCCATTAGGCAGCGCCCGGGCCTCCGGGCCTACACTGTCTGGGCCTGCACTGTCTGGGCCTGCACTGTCCGGGCCTACATTGTCTGGGCCTACACTGTCCGGGTCTACTCTGTCCGGACCTACAGTGTCCAGGCCTGCACTGAGTGGGCCTACAGTGTCCGAGCCTAGTGTCCGGGCCCACAGCACCCCTCGGGCCTAATAAGGGACAAGGGCGGTCCCATACAGGACAAACCAATTTAGCCCAATATATGGGATGTCCCGGCTAATACATAGAAACATAGAAACATAGAAAATAGGTGCAGGAGTAGGTAATTCGGCCCTTCGAGCCTGCACCGCCATTCAATATGATCATGGCTGATCATCCAGCTCAGTAACCAGTACCTGCCTTCTCTCCATACCCCCTGATCCCTTTAGCAAAAAGGGCCACATCTAACTCTCTCTTAAATATAGCCAATGAACTGGCCTCAACTACCTTCTGTGGCAGAGAATTCCACAGACTCACCACTCTCTGTGTGAAGAAATGTTTTCTCATCTCGGTCCTAAAAGACTTCCCCCTTATCCTTAAGCTGTGACCCCTTGGTTCTGGACTCCCCCAACATCGGGAACAATCTTCCCGCATCTAGCCTCTCCAACCCCTCAAGAATTTTATATTTTTCTATAAGATCCCCCCTCAGTCTTCTAAATTCCAGCGAGTACAAGCCCAGTCTATCCAGTCTTTCTTCATATGAAAGTCCTGCCATCCCAGGGATCAATCTGGTGAACCTTCTCTGTACTCCCTCTAAGGCAAGAACGTCTTTCCTCAGATTAGGAGACCAAAACTGCACACAATACTCCAGGTGCGGTCTCACCAAGGCCCTGTACCACTGCAGTAGAACCTCCCTGCTCCTAAACTCAAATCCTCTTGCTATGAATGCCAACATACCAATAGGGGACAGTTAGCAACCCTAACTGTATCTGAGATGCTTATCTAAGATGTATCTAAATGCTTATGTGTAGTGATACTTGTATTGAACTGTATACAAAAATGAATCTCACTGTACCCTCGGTACATGTGGCAAATAAAGTACCATAGCAGTCCATGGTCAGAGCAACATCACTCTGTCCAAACCTCAGGCATCCCCCTCGATCTCTGGTCACCAGGTGTGACATCCTCTTGTTTAAAAGCCAGCATGTGGACAAAATGCAGCAGCGGGAAGGTCAAACCACGCCAAGTAACGATGACCGGCACACAATGCTGGGGTAACTCAGCAGGTCAAGCAGCATCCTGCTGAGTTACTCCAGCACTTTGTGTCTATCTTCGGTATAAACCAGCATCTGCAGTTCCTCCCTACAGAGGTAATGATGCAGAGGTTTTGAAGGAAGAGGCCATTGATTACTCTCTCGATATCACGGTAGCTCAGTGGGTCAGGCAGCATCCCCAGAGAACATGGAGGCATCTTCTCCGGAGATGCTGCCTGACCCGCTGAGTTACTCCAGCACTTTGTGCCTTCTTTTGTAAACCACCAGCTGTAGTTCCACAGCGGTAGAGTTGCTGCCCCACAGCACCAGAGACCCAGGTTCGTTCCTGACTACAGATGCTGTCTGTGCAGAGTTTGCATGTTCTCCCTGTGACCACGTGGGTTTTCTCCGGGTGCTCCAGGTTTCCTCCCACACTCCAAAGATGTGTGTGCAGGATAGAACTAGTGCATCGCTGGTCGGCATGGACTCGGAGGGCCAAAGGGCCTGTTTCTACGCTGTATCACTAATCTAAACTGAACTACTTCCTTGTGTCTGCAGATTACTCTCTCTGCAGAAGGCTCCTCACAACATGCCTCCGCCCAACTCCCTCAACAGGGCGGCACGGTGGCGCAGCGGTAGAGTTGCTGCCTAACAATGCTTACAGCACCGGTGACCCGGGTTCGATCCCGACTACGGGTGCTGTCTGTATGGAGTTTGTACATTCTCCCCGTGACCCGCGTGGGTCTTCTCCGGGCGCTCCTGTTTCCCCCCACACTCCAAAGGCGTACAGGTATGTAGGTTAATTGGTTCCGGTAAATTGTCCCTAGTGTGTGTAAGATAGATCTATCTAGTGAGCACGGATGTTTGCTGGTCGGTGCGGTCTTGGTGGGGCCCACAGGCCTGTTTCCCCACTGCATCTATACACTAAACAAAACTAAACTAATCTAAACTAAACTACATTAAATTAATCCAAACGAAACAAAACTAAATTAATCTAAACTGAACTAAATTAATCTAAATTAAACTAGGCTAGTCTAAACGAAACTAAATTAAATTAATCTAATTAAACTAAACTAGTCTAAACTAAACTAAATTAAATTAATCGAAACTAAATTAAACTAAACTAGTCTAAACTAAACTAAATTAAATTAATCTAAATTAAACGAAATAAATCTAAACTGAACTAAACGAATGTAAACTGATCAGACAGAGCCTGCGGTGTAACAGTGAAGCACAGTCTCCAGACAGTGTTGTGTGTTACAGTGTGAAGGCTGGTGCCATGTGGAAGGCTGAACCACCTACGATACAGTGCCCACACACACACCAAAGGGCCAGTGAGCATCAAACCACGAAAGCCACTCACAGGCAGGCATGCACGTCTTTGCTGGAATAGAGTGGTCACAGAGACTAAAGTAAGGGGGTGGGTTTGGGGGGGAGTGGTGAACGGTGATTTTGGTGGTGGTGGGGGTGGTAGTGAGTGGACCTTTTCAAAGGGTGTGTGGGGGGGGGAGAGGATGAGAAAACGGCACACGCACGCAAACACACGCACGCAGGCACGCACGCAGAGTGAACGTTAAATAGATACCCCGCTGCCTCCGTTTGCCCCGTAAAGGGGACTCCCTCGAGCAGTGGCTCGATGCTCCGCTGGTCTCGTGCCCACGGCGGGCATCTCCTCACGATCCGTCTCCGGCCGTCCGCCGCCTCCAGCCTGGGGCGAGGGGGTGTGAAGTGGGGGTCCGCGGGGAGCGGGCGAGGGGGCGCCAGCATCGCCGCCCTGGTGGCAGGAGGGCAGCGGTGGGCGGCGGGGCGGAGGGGCCAGGGCCACGTACAGGTTGGATACCTTCCTCTGTGGTGGGGCATTGGGTGCGGGCACAGTGCCACCATCACTCCCCCTGGCGGAGGGGGCACCTAGCACCCTACCGCTGCCGGGACACAGCACAACAAGCTCCTCAGTGTATGCGCTGCGCTCAGGTCTGATGTGGATGTAGTCTAGGATGGGGACTGGGGCCAAATGGGACAACTTGACCTTGTTGGAAGGGCGCCAAGCAAAGCTCTCCTCTCTTGGTGGGAGGGGGACGGGAGGGGGCTACTCACCAACAACAAAAAGCAACACAACGCAAACAACACAAAAGGAAATTTAAAAAAGATAAAGTAAGTAGAGGGAAATGAAACCAGAGGAAAACAATTAACAGTTGTTGAATCACAAACTTGACATAGAGTTGCTGCCTCACAGCGCCAGAGACCCGGGATCGATCCTGACTACGGGTGCTGTCTGTACGGAGTTTGTACGTTCTCCCTGTGACCTGCGTGGGTTTTCTCCGGGTGCTCCGGTCTCCTCCCACACTCCCAAGACGTGCAGGTTTGGAGGTCCATTGGCTTTGGTAAAAGACTGCAAATTGTCCCTAGTGTGTGTGTGTGTGTGTGTGTGTGTGTGTGTGTGTGTGTGTGTGTGTGTGTGGGATAGTTCTAGTGCACGGGGTGATCGCTGGTCGGCACGGACTCCGTGGGCCGAAGGGCCTGTTTCCGCGCTGTATCTCTTCAACTAATCTGAACGACGGTGAGATCCCCTTGTCCAAATAGACCCCTTCCAGAGCCATCTGCTCAAACTTCCTTGCATTTACTTCAAGCTCCCTCACAGTTTGGCTTCTTCTCTCTTGCGCATTCTTTATATATTCCCACTACTGCCTCCTTGTTGCTTCTGTATTTCATCCCCCCCCCCCCCGTCACCTGGTTAGTTCTCAATTCCTGGAATATTCCTCTTAAACCTGTATTTCTTTCCCCCCCCCCCCCCCCCCCCCCCCCCCCTCTCCCCTCCACCTTCAAAGTTCTCATTTCATTTATCCCCAAACTTTTCACCACAAGACATGTCGTCTGGCTTGTTGTCAAGATTCGTGGTCAATAATACTTGTGCGTAACACTGCGCAGTCTTGTTTCCCTGGCCCCATATATAGGTTCCTAAGTACTCGGAGCAGTATTAGGCCATTCGGCCCATCAAGTCTACTCCGCCATTCAATCAAGGCTGATCTATCTCTCCCCCTCAACCTCATTCTCCTGCCTTCTCCCCACAACCCCTGACGCCCGGTACTAATCAAGAATCAGTCAATTTCCGCCTTAATAATACCCATCGACTTGGCCTTGGCAATGAATTCCACAGATTCACCGCCCTCTGACTAAAGAAATTCCTCCTCGTATCCTTTCTAAACGATGTCAGTTGAATGCGATCAGATTATCCTGTTAAATAACAAATTACTTTGGACAGAGGTCAACTGAACCTCTTCCGCTGTCAGAGTGAGGCCACACCCAAATTGGGGGGGACAACACCTCATATTTTGCTTGTGCAGCTTACAACCCAGCAGTATGAGTACTGATTTCTCCAATTCTAAGTAACCCTGCATTCCCCCTCTCCATCCCTCCCCCACCCTGCTCATCCTGCTAGTGTTACTGTTCGTATCCCCTGGTTATCACCCCCACCACAACCAACAATGGACCAGGTAATTATCAGGCATCTGAACCATGCTACCATCAACTAGAGAGCAGTCCTGAACTACTATCTTCCTCATTGGAGACCTTCAGGCTATCTTTGATCGGACTTTACTGGAGTTTATCGTGCACTAAAGGTTCATGTTATTCTCTTCATCATGTATCTGTACACTGTGGACGGCTCGATTGTAATCATGTATTGTCTTTCCGCTGACCGGTTAGCACGCAACAAAAGCTTTTCACTGTACCTCGGTACACGTGACACTAAACTAAACTCAAACTCAAATTCACTGTGGGCTCTTTGGCTGTCTGTGCCGGCTCTGATTTGTTCTGTACCTTTATCATGCCCCTAGTTTCTCTCTCCCCTGACTCTCAGTGTGAAGATCGGACTTTACTGGCTTTACCTTGCACGAGAAAAGGTTATTCCCTTATCCTGTATCTATCTGTACACTGCGAATGGCTCGATTGTAATCATGTATTGTCTTTCCGCTGACTGGTTAGCGCGCAACAAAAGCTTTTCACTGCACCTTGGTACACGTGACAATAAACTAAACTGAACTGAAGAAGGGGCTCGACCCGAGACGTCGCCTATTCCTTTTTCTCCAGAGAAGCTGCCTGACCCGCTGAGCCACTCCAGCACTTTGTGTCTATCCAAGGAGAGAAGACTGTGTACCTGAGGCGATGCCTTGTGGTCACCGGGCAGATTTGGACGTACGCTACGAAACCCTTTGGCAGCCAGCGAGGATGGAGAGGTTTCTCCATTGGTCTCGCCAGACGAGGTGTCTGGAGGGATCGCCGGCAGGAGGCAGCCAATGTCGCAACCAAGGACGCCCTCCGCAGGTCCAGAGAAGAGAAAAGTCCGCTCCCTCCCTCCTGCATTCAGCTCGGTACCTGCATCTTCATAGACATCTAGAGGGAAGGGAGGGGGGGGTAGAGAGAGAAGGGAGAGTCACTCACACTGTAGAACAGAAGTCTCGCCTTCACGACGGGTCTGACGAAGGGTCTCGGCCCGCAACGTCACCCATCCCTTCTGTCCAGAGACGCTGCCTGTCCCGCTGAGTTACTCCAGCATCTTGTGTGTCTGTATCTTCGGGACTTTTTTTCCACCACGGTGGGTGACGGCTGGTTGTGAGCTGTGTGTTGCCACGGCAACCCGCTCTAAACACGGTGGCCTTTGCAATCCCTGATCTCCCCGCTCGCACAATGTCGCATTGATGGCCGCAGATGAAGGCGCGCATTGTTCCCCAGCGACCATAATTCCCCCACGGAGACAGAACATCCCCCCCACCCCCCCCCCCCCCCCCGAAAAAAGTCAAATTATTCGCATTGTTGACTGATGGTTCGCAGCGCAGCAGAGCAGGCCGGGGGATGTCACAAAGAGCCCGGTTTGGACAGAAATACGTTCATTGTCGCGTAGGCCGGCTGGAGAACAAAGCAAGCCCTTCCAAGGATTTACTGGTGAGAACTGCCCCCGGTAAAGAGGGGGCTGCAGAGAAACAAAAAGAAAATCCTGGAAACTCAAACCTTCCTCCCTAACATTGATCACAAACAAGCCGGAGGTTTGGTCTTTCACACAAAGTTCACGCTCATTAGGTTCTAGGAGCAGAGTTAGGCCATTCGGGCCCATCATGTTTTCTTAGGGTTGCCAACTGTCCCGTATTATCCGGCACATCCCGATTTTGGGCTAAATTGGTTTTAGATTTTTTTTTTAGATTTAGAGATACAGCGCGGAAACAGGCCCTTCGGCCCACCGAGTCCGCACCGCCCAGCGATCCCCGCACATTAACACTATCCTACACACACTAGGGACAATTTTTACATTTTACCCAGTCAATTAACCTGCATACCCGTACGTCTTTGGAGTGTGGGAGGAAAACCGAAGATCTCGGAGAAAACCCACGCAGGTCACGGGGAGAACGTACAAACTCCGTACAGACGGCGCCCGTAGGTCAGGATCGAACCTGAGTCTCTAAGCGCTGCATTTCGCTGTAAGGCAGCAACTCTACCGCTGCGCCACCGTGCCGTCACTTGTCCTGGGTTTGTCCCGGACCGGACCGCCCTTGTCCCGTATTAGGCCCGGGGGGGCACTGTAGGCCTAGACGCTGTAGGCCCAGACAGTGTAGGTCCAGACAGTGTAGGCCCGGACGCTGTAGGTCCTGACAGTATAAGTCCAGACAGCGTAGGCCCAGACAGTGTAGGTCCAGACAGTGTAGGCCCGGATGCTGTAGGTCTGGAGAGTGTAGGCCCAGACAGTGTAGGCCCGGAGCCGCCTAACGGGGGTTGCGTAGCAACCCACCTCCTGGTGCAGGCGACCACCATTGGTGGAGCGGGAGCACGTGGCTGCTGGCTGGGTGAGGTCACGTGGGGCGTGGGGCGGTGACGTCACCTTGACCCGTATTTGGGAGTGAGATAGTTGGCACCCCCTAAGTCTACTCCGCCATTCAGTCATGGCTCTCATTCTCAGCCCCATTCTCCTGCCATCTTCCCATAAACCTTGACTCCCACACGAATCAAGAATCTATCCCTCTTCATTGACAGCCTCCAGTCTTCTGTGGCAATGAATTCCACAGATTCACCACAGATTCATAGGGTGCTGGGGTCTGGACGAGCTGGCCAACT